>NW_026998879.1:0-27898 GCF_035044405.1 Drosophila montana | reverse complement strand
GTAAATGAGCCTATTGCTGCTGCGTCAATGACTAGATCCAGAGCGTGGCCGACCTTACCACCAATTAAATTGCCAACGAGGTTATACGGAGTGTTTAATGTTCACAACTGTAATCGAAAATCACCCCGTACTCACAAACATTGAAAAAATGCATTTGCGGCTCTGCTTGAAGGACTCTGCGCTGGATACCATTTGATCATTGGAAATATCAGAAGCTTATTATTCCATAGCATTAAATGTATTACAAAAGCGATTTGATAACCGTCGATTAGTATTTCAGGCACATCCTTGAACTGCTAGGGCTCAAGAAGGTAGAGAATGGCTCCGCTGGCATGCTGCGTGAATTGTCGGATTAGTTTATTTCCCACTTTCGTGCTCTCAGCAGTTTGGGTCGCAAGGCGAAGTGGCGAAGTGGGAAGAGAAGCTGGAGAATCCCGCCTTTGCAAATTTAATTCCGTCATGGGCACAAATTGCCACATTTTTGGAGCAACGCTGCAGAGCCCTAGATAGTGTGGATTATGCTATGGCAACCTATACGCCGAGCTCTCAGGTGGGCAAGAACTTAAAGACTAACCCCAGTAGGACATCACTCGTTATTGGTAACTCAATGGCCACTGTTTGCGTATTTTGTAATCGTGAAGAGCATAATATATGGCAATGCCCAAGATTTGGCAGTTTGTCTCCAGAGATGCGTCTCAAGGAAGCAAAACGATTATCTTTATGCCTCAACTGCCTTAAAAAGGGACATCTTTTACGAACATGCCATTCCGGAACTTGTCGCACATGTGGCTCCAAACACCATACATTCCTGCATTTAGACGTTTTGACTTCGATTCCTCACTCTGTCACTCCTACTGCAGCTTCTTTAGCCGAAGCCTCTACCTCTCTTGTTGCCCACAACCTCAGCAGCGATGTTGTGTTCCTGGCCACTGCTATTGTACTAGTTAAAAATCGGTCTGGGACTCTAGTTCCGTGTCGCGCTGTATTGGATGGTGGGTCACAGCTGCATGTTATTACGACCCGATTCGCTCAACAGCTTCAGTTGAAGAAAAGTTCATCTTCAGCGGCAGTTGCTGGCCTGGGAAACGCTCCTTTCGCTACTGACGGGTGCACTGTGACCGTCAATCTACAATCTCAAACGACAGATTACTCTGCAATCATCACAGCCATCGGAGCTTCCACTATAGCAGATCGCCAGCCAAGTATCGCTCTTTTTACAACTAATTGGAATGTGTCTGGAAATATTCGCCTCGCTGATCCTTGCCTTGGATGGATAGTTGCAGGTGGCGGTTCCCAGCAAGGCGGTATATCTCTTTTGGCCAGTCGTGTATCGTCTGATGCCCGAACTGAGACGTTTTCCAGAGCCTGTTTCTAAGCAACAGAGGAAGAACTTGACTGCGAGGAGCATTTTGTAAAGAATTTTCAAAGGTTGCCAACAGGGGCATATTCCGTGCGACTTATCAACAAGCATTTCGCAGATTTATATCGCTTGAGAGAAAGTTTCACCGTCATCCCAACCTTAAATCTCAGTATGACTCTTGTCCCTCCGGAGTCGTTACGTCTATGCAAATATTTTCTTCCTCACCATTGCGTGCTGATGGAACAAGGCACGAGCACCAAACTTCGCGTCGTCTTTGATGGTTCAGCTGTCACCAGCACTGGATGTTCGCTGAAAGAAGTATTGATGGCTGGGCCCGTCATACAACCAAAGCTGTTTAAAATTTTGATGCGATTTCGTACGTTTCCTGTTACCCTTACTGGAGACATTGGCAAGATGTATCGCTGTGTCCCAGATAAATACCTACAATGCATCTTGTGGCGAAATTCTACTGATTCTGAAATAAGTGTCTTCAAGTTGGACACAGTTACGTATGGCACGAAACCAGCCTCCTTTCTTGCAGTTCGAGCAATGCACAATTGGCAGTCGACGAGCAACATTCATTTCCAAGGATAAGGACTCGTTTTTAAAATTTAGTGAAAATTTACGATCTTTATGCAGCTTTTTTGGAAGGATAACTTGGAGTATGACGAGAGTCTTCCAACTTCTCTAAATACTGTCTGGCAAGGACTTTGCCAAACTCTCAGCAATGTCCAATTATCCACCTTATGGCATATTAAGGTGCAAATATGTGAATTCTTTTTCTGCCATTCAACGAGTATTTGCCTATGTGTACAAGTTATCCATCGTATGCGCCCAGGACTTTTGATCTCCGACATACGTTTTGGATCGTTCATACTTTTACGAAACGTTCAAAAGGGTTATCTATGGTACGATATAAAGAACGTGCGATCAAAGGTCGCTCGTTCCAGTTTACTCTCAACATTATTGCCCTTTCAGGATGAATTTGGTATTCTTCGAGTCATCCGAGGTCATCCCGTCATCCTATTATACCGCCCAGACAAAATCCAGTTACTATCGCCATTGTCACTTGTTGGGAGCAATTCGTCTGCAGTGTTGGCCGATTGGTGGCCGTAAAACAGTTTCCAGCATAGTAAACAAATGCATCAGATGTTTCCGGAACAAGCCCTACTTGATTTGCTTCGCCACGAAAGCCATTCATTTGGAGTTGGTCAAGGATCTATCTACGTGTGCATTTCTCAATGCTCTAAAGCGCTTTATATGCACTCGTAGCAAGCCACGTCAGATTTGGTCTGACAATGCTACCAACGTTGTCGGCGCCAAAAACGAGTTGGTAGAGCTCAAAAATCTCTTCCTCAGTTGCTGTTATCAAGAGGCTGTGCTCCAGTTTTGTTTGGCGGCCACAATTGACTGGCGCTTCATTCCACCGCGCTCACCTCACTTTTGTGGCCTTTGGGAGGCGGCGGTAAAAACTGAAAAACATCACTTCTATCGGATTGTGGGGTCAACTGTTTTGGAATTCGGAGAGCTTCGTACCCTTGTGTGCCACATAACGGCAGTCATTAATTCTAGACCACTGCTTCTCATTTCAGAAGATCCAGAAGACCTTGATGTTCGTACCCCAGCACATTTTTTGGTTGGAGGCCCACAATGCACGTTCACAGAACCCGATGTGACTCCTGACCAAACCAAGCCTAGCTCTATCTCTACACGCCTACACCATCGGGCCGTGGCCTCGTACCAACTACGCTAGCGGGCCGTGGCCTCGCACCAACTACACTAGCGGGCCGTGGCCTCGCACCAACTCCACTACCCAAACACTATCGGGCCGTGGCCTCGTACCACTACTCTATCGGGCCGTGGCCTCGTACCAACTACACTATCCAGACACTCTATCGGGCCGTGGCCTCGTACCAACTACACTATCCAGACACTCTATCAGGCCGTGGCCTCGTACCGCTACTCTATCGGGCCGTCTCCTCGTACCAACTACACTATCCAGACACTCTATCGGGCCGTGGCCTCGTACCGCTACTCTATCGGGCCGTGGCCTCGTACCGCTACTCTATCGGGCCGTGGCCTTGTACCAACTACACTATCCAGACGCTCTATCGTGCCGTGGCCTCGTACCGCTACTCTATCGAAACACCAACCGGTAATGCCCACCCCGGGGCCACAATCTCGTACCACATGCTCCTGCTCGAGGTTAGGTCGAACACCGGTTAATTCCGATGTTAAGGAAAGCCGAGTTACCAGAAAACAAAGAATTATCTAGTTTGTTCTCGATAATTATAACATATGTACTTTATTCACCTTTCATTTATTGCTACTTTAAAGTAACTCCTGAGCTAAACCCTGCCACACTGTTTTCTGGAGCCCTAGCGCTTCTATATACACTCTATGATATTTTTTGTCTCACGATGCATATCTACTCACCCTTAGCGTTCGTTCCAAAGTGCCGGCGATGCACGTCTACTCACCCTTAGCGTTCGTTCCAAAGTGCCAAAGCCATGCGCTTGCCTCAGCCGCTCAACTTCGCCGCGAGCTTTCGTAACTTCGCCTCGCAGCTATCGCTCTTCGCCGCCGAATTGAAGTTGCGCTCTCGAATGCGGTGTTGAGCAACCGATCAACAACGCTCGGTTGCCGCGGCGGCCGGCGGTTAAATTCAAATTCGCTCTTATAATTTTCGTGGCTTCTTGCCTCTTTACTCACTAATATAACTGATGATTATAATATAAATAATAATACTGTCGGCTCCTTGCCTCTTATATAGCTAATACAATTGATGATTATAATATAACTAATAATACTGTTGGCTCCTTGCCTCTTATAATATAAATAATACAATTACTACTCGTAACATTGGCGGCTTCTTACCTTTTATATAACTTATACCCTCGAGGCTCCTTGCCGTGAGCTGGCCATGGGAACGATGGCTCCTCGCCATGGAAGCTGTGGGGCTCCTCGCGTCACTTCGAACAGGTGACGGTCATGTCGCCTCTCGCGTTCAACGTAACGCTGTAGTCGCGCTCCCCGTCGGATACATGGAAACGAGTGCGTCGGCATCGGAACCGGTGAATTCGCGCCTCTCTTGCGATCAGTTCCACCACGCCCGACGACAACGGCGTTCCGCGAGGAAACACCTTCCAGCCCGAGGGGGTGGGATCGGGCACGGTCTCCTTGGCGGGACCCTGCAGCGTTACCTCAACGTCGGCATTGCGGGCGACCGTCTCGACCTCGGTGTTGGGTTCCTTGGTGGGGCTCTCCGGCGTGACCTCAACGTCGGCGTTGCGGGCGACCGTGTCGACCTCGGTATCGTGTTCGTTTTCCAGTACTGAATCCAAACTGGTGTCCCACCCGTCGATACCGTCGAAAAGGTCCACGATATCGTCCCACAATTCGCTCTCCGTGGGGGTCTTTAGAACCATGGGGGAGGAGTCCCTGGTGGAACTATAGGGCTTGGGCGACGGAGACGTCACCAGCGCATCCTCTTCCTCGGAACACACTTCACCTCGGCCCTCTTGGCGAGTAGCGAAGGAGCCTTCTAGGGACGGCGCCTTGCCTTCCTAACCGAACCAGGCGTCTTCCAACTCCCGCCGGGCGATGGTGTCGGGCGTCTCGGCGCGGGCAATGGGCACGAGCGCGGGCATCTCGTCTTCGTGGTCGAACCACTCATCCTCCGACCCCTTTCGAAAGGTTGCGTCAGACGTCTCGGCGCAGGCGGTGGACACGGGTGAGTTCGCCGCGCCCTTGCTGCCGTGACGGCGCTCCTCCACGACCATCCGACAGACCGCAATCGGTATCGGCCAGGGTTCGGGGTACCCTCCTCGAGAAGCGATCTTGCAGCGGCGGTTATCCTTCCCGAGCTGGGAAGGACCCTTCTGGCGCTCGCGGGGCGAACACGGCACGCGCCGCTGCGATCCTCCTGGCTTTTCGGTCTCCGTAGGAAACCTCTTCGTGGCCGACGAGGATGCTCCTTCGGGACTGGGTCGGCGTTGGCGTCCACTCCGGCGACGCTTGCCCCGGGCAGCTCCCCGTCGGCGACGGCGGCTGCGTCGGCGCTTTCCGCCGGGGCCTTCCTCGGGACCCCCCCATTCGCGCTTTGTTAGGTTGAGACGGGGTTTGTCGGTTTCCACGGGAACTTTCGGTAGGTAGCGCAGCGTTATCCGGGGAAACTGGCTGTCCGGATCTACCTCCAGGCGGTGGGTGGCAAAGCGGCGACGGAATGCCGGTTCGTCCTCCTCGTCCTCTGTTGACGGTTCCCTTCCCGCTAGGAGTTCTGGACCACGGCTCGGCGGGTCTGCTTCCCGGCCGTCTTCTCGGACTCCGCTCGGCGCCTCCGTCGGTGGCGACTCCGCGCCTCCGGCCGACGGGGAGATATCTTCTCCTACCGATTCTACTGCCCCGACCTCCTGCACTGGTGGTGGGTATTTCTCCGTTTCGAGCGGTACGGACGCTTCCTCATCCATCTCGTCGGTCGCGGTTGGGGTTGCCGGCTCTGATGACTGTGCCGAGTGGGATGCGAGGGGCGGAGATGGGGGCTCTTCCGCGCACGGTGGCGAGTTTCGTGCGAATGGCGCCTCCACGAACATTGTGGTGACCTCGACTGCCGTTAGCATGACCATCCCGTCTAGCCTCTCCATGACGTTGGTCCGCCGGGAGTATAGGGTATGGCGGAACTGTTGAGGCGGCCCTTCTTGCCGCCCTCTTTGGTAGTACTCTTCGTCTGACGATATGTCGATAACTTCGGGTTCCATCTGAAAGTTCAGCTTATTGGTTAACTTACTCTTTACTTATTGTTAATGCCCTATATTCTCAGTGCGGCTCACACTTTTCTATGCCTATTCTGAATTATGTTGTTAGTGTTAGTTTTATCTAAGATTAATCATAATAGTTTCGTTGGGCGACGGGTGTTGCTCTCATCCTTCGCTTACTCGTGGGCATTTACGTGCCCTGGATCTTCGTCTTCTTCGTCGCTCGTCGTCTTTCTGTAGAATGGTTTCAATTGTGAGATGTTGGCCACCCTCTTCTTGCGGTCGCCTGATTTCGCCAGCCGCACAATATTGGGGGATATGAATTTGACGACTTTGTAGGGGCCGTCAAATTTGGGTGCCAACTTTGCGGCGAAACCTTCGGCAGCGTTGGACAACTGGTGCTGCCTCAACAGGACCATCGAGTCCAACGAAGGCCGCCACTCTCGTCTCCGCAAGTTGTAATGCCAGCCCTGGTCCTTTGATGCGCGCTTGAGGTTGCTGTGGACGATATCAAAAATTTCTTTAAGCCTATACGGGGCGGTATACTGGATCTCTACACCCAGGGACCCCAAAAATGACTTGAAGCTCCGGCTCGTAAATTGTACCCCGTTGTCGCACACAAACTTTCTAGGTACCCCGAACCTACTTAGAATCCTCTCTCGAAACGCAGTCTGCAGGTATGCTGCTGTGGCTCGTCTGAGAGGGACCAACTCCACCCACTTCGAGAAAGCGTCATGGAACACCAATATCATCGTGTTTCCATGTCTCGACCGTGGAAAGGGTCCGACGAAGTCCGCGCAAAGTACCGCCATCGGCTCTGCCACCTGCCTCGTCAGCATGCGACCAGCCGGTTTGAGTTGCTTACTCTTGAATTTTTGGCAGTCTTCGCAACATCTCACGTATCTGGCGGCATCGCGGAACATACCCGGCCAGTAGTACCGCTGGGTTAACCTCGCCACCGTTTTTCTGACACCTTAATGTCCGGCCGTGGGAGCATCATGACCTTCCCGCAGTACCCTCTGGCGTTGACCACTGCCTACGCATAGTTTCCAGGGGATGTAGTCCTCATCGTCTATCCGGTGACCCAAATGCCTATATAGCTGTCCGTTTTCCTCGGTGTAATCCGGGAACTTGGCTGGCTCGCGACCCATTTGCAGGGGGCCTCGGCCACCACTGCTTGCTGATAGGTCTCTAGAGGATGCCTCGACAGCGCATCGGCCACGACGTTGAGCTTCCCTCGACGATAATGGACGTCAAATTGGAACTGTTGCAGTTCTAACGCCCATCGCACGATTCTTCCGGACGGACTCTCGATCGAGTTGAGCCACTTGAGTGCTAGATGGTCAGTTATCACGTCGAACCGTTACCCTTCTAAGTAGCAGCGCAACTTCCGGATCGACCACACGATTGCCAAGAACTCTTTCTCAGTGGCGGAATAGTTCACCTCGGCCTTCAGCAACTTCCGGCTCGCGTACGCTATCTCTCGCTCTTGTCGATCGATCGTCTGCGTCAGCACGGCACCGAGGCCATACTCAGACCTCTTCCAGGGACTGTGAACGCCGTACACTCTCGACTATCGGCTGCCATCGGTATCTGCCAGTACCCGTGCTTCAAATCCAGAGTGGAGATGAACCGGGCGTGGCGCAACCGCTCCAGGATGTGGTTAATACGAGGCACCGGATAGGCGTCCGGAATGGAATGCGCGCTGAGTTGTCGGTAGTCAATACACATACGCCACTCGCCAGTCTTCTTCTTAATTAAGACGATCGGGGCGCTGTGCGGACTACGCAACGGCTCGATGGCATTTGCCCGGATCAACTCATCCACTTGCTCGTCGATCACCCTCTGCATGGCCGGATTCTTGGGATAGTACCTCTGTTTCAATGGCTTGTTATCCTTCAGCCGGATTCGGTGCTCCGCGATGTGCGAGATTCCCTGCAGCCCCTCGAAGAGAGCCAGCTCTGATTCCAGGAACTCCCTCAGTTCTGGGTCCAGATCCGCTGGCCACTCCGCCTCTTCGATGCCGTTCTCGCCCCCTCCTGGCACCACTTCGACTCCAGACAGAACTCCATGGCCGCTCGATTCTGGCAATCGCTCCTGGCCCTCTAAGTCCGTGTGGATTCTGGTCATCGCTCCTACTCCGTCCTTTCCCTGGCACGTTCCCGCCGTGCCGCTTCCGTAGCCATCAGAAGTCTGCCTCTGCAGCTCTATTCGCCACCTCTTGGGTTCTCCAGGCTGTCGACTTGATCCGGACATTACTCCCCTTTTCCTGACCTTTTCCGTCGGGGGCCGAGCAGGTGCTCCCTTTTCATGACTTGGGAAGCCTCCCTCCGGCTCCCTCTGTAGCCGAGCAGGTGCTCCCCTATCATGACTTGGGAGGCTTTCGTCCGGCTCCCTCTGTAGCCGAGCAGGTGGTCCCTTTTCATTCCTTGGGAGGCCTTCCTCCGCCTCCTCGCTCGTTCCTGGCCTCACGCCCGGTGTCGTCACTGCTTCTAGGACTAGTTCCACCTCGCCGCAGCGTATTGTAGTGCCCATTGCACCCAAGAAATCCATACCCAGGATTACGTGGTCCAATATTGAGGGCATGATGAGCATCGTCATGCTGATCGTTTTTCCCCCTAAGCTGACGTCTACTCTTAAGGCTTTCTCCACCTCTAGGGTGGACCTATCAGCCAGGCGGATGCGTGCCTGTATTTCCTCCGTTCTCCCCCGAATCGTCCACTTGCGTACGCAGTCTTCACTCATGAAGCTACGAGTGGCTCCAGTATCGATCGTGGCAGGCATCGTTTGTCCGCCAATCTCTACCGTAGCGACGATCCGGCCACCGTCCACCTTCAACGGGTGTCCTACTACTGCGTTTCGTGTGTATCGGCGCCGACCCGATCCTGGCCCGGGTGACGCCGTTGCCCGTTTCCCGCCTCTGCGCGGCGGCAACACTCCCGACTACTCCTGCCCCGGCTTCCACATACCCAGCAAAATAAAACGGGGGCATTGGGACATTCCCTGGCGAAGTGCCCCTCCTGTGCGCACCTACGACACGCTCGTCGCGGATCATATCCGTTCCCGGCCTCTTAGCTCATTATCCGATGGGTCACCTCCGCGTGAGTTGCAGCGGGTGGGGCGGAGACCCTGTTGTCCGGTCTTTCCGGATCCGCTGGGAGTAGACCGGAACGGGTTGAGATGTCCCCCCGGGGACTGTGCCGTCCTCGCCCATTCTGCACTATTCGAACTCGAGACACCCGGGCCCACGGGTTGGCTGCCCGAGTACTCCGCCCTCTGCCTCACGACGGTCTCGTATTCTACGGCCAGTTGAGTCAGCTGGGATAGGGTAGAGAAGTCTTGCCGTCGCACATAAAGCCTGTATTCCGGAGCGGCGTTCTCGTAGATCCGGTGCAGCTCTTGTGCCGGCTCGTATCTAGCGTGATGCATAAGAGCCCTCAGCTCTATCAAATATTCTTTGAACGCTTCGCCTACGCGCTGCCTCCGGGATCGGATCTCGTCCTCAAGCCTCTCGAAGTAACGAGGGGGTAAGAAAAACTCCAGGAAATCTCTCCTAAACACGGCCCACGGCACATCCCTTAGCCCACTGCTCAGAAACCAACGAGCAGCCCTATCGCAGAACACTTCGCTCATTGCCCTGGGCATTCGGTCGAGGGCAATGCCATAGGTGATGGCGCGTTCCTCGAGGTCCTCTAAGAACCCAAGGGGGTCGGAGCGGCCATCATACCTCATACCCCACTTCCGAACTTGCTCCGGGACATTGGGAAGTGGCCTCGCCTCCGATTGATGGTGCGGTCTAGTGTGGTAGGGACCACCACCCGTTCGGCAGGGGACCGCCCTACCTCTGCGTTGACCGCAGTTGCTCGGCGTTCTTCATTCCCCCCGAGAGCATGAACCGCCTTCACGCCCGAGCTCGGGGTGGGCGCCTGCAAACGCCCGTACAACTGGGAGCTCCTGAGGTCGGGCTCCGACTTTTGACGTGGCCGCCCGCCAAAGTCGGGTGGGACACCCCATGATGGCGGCTCAAGAGTTTTAGCGTACTGAGATTCCAGCTCGGCAAGCCGAGCCCAAACCCCAGTCGAATGACCGCCATCCTGCACGTAGGTGGACAGCCGCTTACGTAGCTCCTCCACGCGCCCCTCCTTTTCCAGCCCAAACTCCTGAGCGATCGCCACTACTTCCTCTTTGCGTCGCTGGTGAATCCAGCGGACGCCTACCCCCGGGTTTTGGCACTCACCTGCCTCCATCCTTTATTATATAGTTCCTTGCTAGCCGACGTCGCTGTTTCCCTCTCTTCCTGTTTTAGGGGTTCCGTCGGTCCCTTTATTATTTCTCTCCTATTTTTTTTTTTTATTTGTTCAGTTGGTGTCTTTTCACTTTTACGCCTATCTTACTCAGCCACTTTTGTTCTTTTTAGTTTTCTTTTTTTTTTTTTTTTGACTTTATATCTTCCATCAAACAAATATACAAAAAATTCAACAAAATTTTTTTTTTTTTGTTTCTCTTTTCTTTTGTTTAAAAATAAAACTCAACAAAAGGTACTTACATTTTTTTCTTTTCACTTTTTCACTTTTAGGCCGTACCTCACTTGGTCGCTGCCTTCGCCTTTATTGTGCACCTTGGGTTATTTTTGTGTATTTAATTGTTTATTTTCAGTATTTCTTTATTTATTTTTGTTTAATTAATTTTATTTATAAAAGAAAATTTTATTATTATCCACTTATTTTTATTTATCTTTGGCCACTTCACGAAAAAATAAAAAAAATAATTCTTTCGACCTTCTTGACACTTTAGCCCGCGTTCGTTTTTTTTTTTGTTTGGCACTTGTTCTGTTCTTATTGTTCACTTCGTTCGCATTCAATCTTGAAATGCGACCATCCTCACAGCCCTCGACAACTGTACTGACGAATTCAACTTTTCATCGCGCGTGAGTTGAATTCGTCCCACTGTACAGCCGCTGCCGCGACGCCTTAACGGCCCTTCGACGCAGACGTCGACTGCGCCGCGCGTTTGTGCACCCGTGTGCGCGCTGTACTTTTACGACCGACCGTTATGTTTTCGTCTCTTTGCTTTGCGTGCTAGATTTCTGCTAGCATTTTCGTCACTAACAAGCTGCACGTGTTCATTTTCTGCCTCTGCCTACCACAGGGTATAGAAATGCTCGCTGGGGTATACTGGACTGCTTAATACCCTATTTATATTTCACACATACATGATATTCTCATTCTCTTGCTCTCCGCTATGTTACTTTCCCTCTAGGGTAAACCCGACTAAAAATACCCTGTATATTTTTTTTTTTTTTTGAAAATACCTATTCGGGCATGCTTGCGGGCTTTAATCCGCCGACATGCCACACCCCTACGCGCCTCATGGTCCCTGCTCGGGCGCCACTTGTAAAGAAGCTACTGGCCGGGGTATAACTCTCAGTCTTACCAGGTCTAGCGAGTTACAAGATAATTATAATTTCGCTGGGAGAGAGGGCTAGGGTGGTGGGGGGGGGGGGGTGATTATCCTGACCAAACCAAGCGTAGCTCTATCTCTACACGCCTACACCATCGGGCCGTGGCCTCGTACCAACTACGCTAGCGGGCCGTGGCCTCGCACCAACTACACTAGCGGGCCGTCGCCTCGCACCAACTCCTCTACCCAAACACTATCGGGCCGTGGCCTCGTACCACTACTCTATCGGGCCGTGGCCTCGTACCGCTACTCTATCGGGCCGTGGCCTCGTACCAACTACACTATCCAGACGCTCTATCGGGCCGTGGCCTCGTACCGCTACTCTATCGGGCCGTGGCCTCGTACCGCTACTCTATCGGGCCGTGGCCTCGTACCAACTACACTATCCAGACGCTCTATCGGGCCGTGGCCTCGTACCGCTACTCTATCGAAACACCAACCGGTAATGCCCACCCCGTGGCCACAATCTCGTACCACATGCTCCTGCTCGAGGCTAGGTCGAACACCGGTTAATTCCGATGTTAAGGTAAGCTGAGTTACCAGAAAACAAAGAATTATCCAGTTTGTTCTCGATAATTATAACATATGTACTTTATTCACCTTTTATTTATTGCTACTTTAAAGTAACTCCTGAGCTAAACCCTGCCGCACTGTTTTCTGGAGCCCTAGCGCTCCGCTATATCATCTAAGATCTTTTTTGTCTCACGGTGCACGTCTACTCACCCTTAGCGTTCGTTACAAAGTGACGGCGCGCTCGCCGGCAAGCCATGCGCTTGCCTCAGCCGCTCAACTTCGCCGCGAGCTTTCGTAACTTCGGCTCGGAGCTTTCGCTCTTCGCCGCCGAATTGAAGTTGCGATCTCGAATGCGGTGTTGAGCAAACGATCAACAACGCACGGTTGCCGCGGCGGCCGGCGGTTAAATTCAAATTCGCTGTCATAATTTTCGTGGCTTCTTGCCTCTTTACTCACTAATATAACTGATGATTATAATATAAATAATAATACTGTCGGCTCCTTGCCTCTTATATAGCTAATACAATTGATGATTATAATATAACTAATAATACTGTTGGCTCCTTGCCTCTTATAATATAAATAATACAATTACTACTCGTAACATTGGCGGCTTCTTACCTCTTATATAACTAATACACTCGAGGCTCCTTGCCGTGAGCTGGCCATGGGAACGATGGCTCCTCGCCATGGAATCTGTGGGGCTCCTCGCGTCACTTCGAACAGGTGACGGTCACGTCGCCTCTCGCGTTCAACGTAACGCTGTAGTCGCGCTCCCCGTCGGATACATGGAAACGAGTGCGTCGGCATCGGAACCGGTGAATTCGCGCCTCTCTTGCGATCAGTTCCACCACGCCCGACGACAACGGCGTTCCGCGAGGAAACACCTTCCAGCCCGAGGGGGTGGGATCGGGCACGGTCTCCTTGGCGGGACCCTGCAGCGTTACCTCAACGTCGGCATTGCGGGCGACCGTCTCGACCTCGGTGTTGGGTTCCTTGGTGGGGCTCTCCGGCGTGACCTCAACGTCGGCGTTGCGGGCGACCGTGTCGACCTCGGTATCGTGTTCCTTTTCCAGTACTGAATCCAAACTGGTGTCCCACCCGTCGATACCGTCGAAAAGGTCCACGATATCGTCCAGCAATTCGCTCCGTGGGGGTCTTTAGAACCATGGGGGAGGAGTCCCTGGTGGAACTATAGGGCTTGGGCGACGGAGACGTCACCAGCGCATCCTCTTCCTCGGAACACACTTCACCTCGTAACATTGGCGGCTTCTTGCCTCTTGTATAACTAATACCCTCGAGGCTCCTTGCCGTGAGCTGGCCATGGGAACGATAGCTCCTCGCCATGGAAGCTGTGGGGCGGGGGACCTCAGTAGCCGCCGCACAATGCAAATCGGACAAAACTTAAAATTCACCGAAAAAATCTTTGAAAGGCATTTTCCACCGAAGGAGTTTTGATTTTGCGATAAATGTGAAACACGTCTCAAATGATTTTTCTTATAGATCTCTGGAAATGAATTTGAGCGCGAAACGTCACCGACCAAATCTTTGAACTCCATTTCCACCAAGGAGGAATGGATTTTCCTAAAAGTGTGAAACACCCCTCAAATGAATTTGAACAAAGATCTTTGAAAATAAGTTAGGAGCCGATCGCGGGTGGAATTTCCCAAATCGCTGAAATACGTATTCATTAAGTTCTTATGTAGAGTTTTGAAAATAAGTTTGAAGCAAATCGGACACAACTTAAAACTTCGCACAAAAAATCTTTGAGTTGCATTCCCCCCGAAGAAGTTTAAATTCTGCGAAAAGTGTGAAACACGTCTCAAATGATTTTTCTTATAGATCTCTGGAAATGAATTTGAGCGCGAAACGACACCCACCAAATCTTTGACCTCCATTTCCACCAAGGCGGGACGGATTTTTCGAAAGGTGTGAAACACCCCTCAAATGAATTTTAACAGAGATCTTTGAAATAAGTTAGGGGCCGATCGCATCGTAAACAAAAAACTTTCATAACACCGTTTTCCGCCAATTTACCACTGTTGCGGGTGGAATTTCTCAAATCGCTGATATACGTATTCATTAAGTTCTTATGTAGAGTTTTGAAAATGAGTTTGAAGCATATCGGACACAACTTAAAACTTCGCCCAAAAAATCTTTAAATCGCATTCCCCCCAAAGAAGTTTGAATTCTGCGAAAAGTGTGAAACACGTCTCAAATGATTTTTCTTATAGATCTCTGGAAATGAATTTGAGCGCGAAACGTCACCCACCAAATCTTTAACCTCCATTTCCACCAAGGAGGAATGGATTTTCCTAAAAGTGTGAAACACCCCTCAAATGAATTTGAAAAAAGATCTTTGAAAATAAGTTTGAGGCCGATCGGATGGTAAACAAAAAAGTTACATACAAACGTTTTTCGCGATTTTTCCACACTTGCGGGTGGAATTTCCCGAAACCCCGTCTTAACGTGCACCTACATCACATAAGGTAACTACAGTGAAAATTTCAGCTTCCTAGCTATTACGGTTTGGGCTGTGCGTTGATCACCAATCAGTCAGTCAGTCAGGACAAACAGTTTTATATATAGAGATAATTAGCTTCCTCCTTCTCTTAATATATATCAATTTAATTTCTTCTTCCTTTTAATATATATAATAATATATGTAGTCAAAAGCACCTTTTCTTTATTTCGCAATTTACATTGATACAAATATGCCGGAAATCGAAATGAAACATTTTTTACTCAATTATGACTAGTTTTTTTGAGATAATTTTTCGCACTGTTTATTGATATAAATATGCCTGAAAATCGAAATAGGAAATTTTCTTTCTCAATTACGACTGATTTTTTTTTAGAAATAATCGAATTTTCAAAAAATAATTAGCTTCCTTCTTCTCTTCATATGTATCCATTTAATTTTTTCATTCCTTTTACTCCAAATATATATAGTGCTAAGCCCCCTTTTTTTGTTTTCGCCCTTTTTTTTTTTTTTTTTTTTTAACGCGAATCCGGATGCAACGTACTGCATCCCACCTCCCGCCCAACCGACCGAGGGGCGCAGTCGTGTAACGTACGACACGAAATGCAAAGTAAATATGAAAAAAAAATATTAAAAAAAAAGTCGATACAAACTACGAGTATGTGTACAAATACAATTACAAATAAAGATAGGACTATCTACTTGCTAAATAGTTTAGAATAGAAGACTTTATACGAGGAAGAGAAGCTTCCGAGCAGAATACTTTGTAATGCTTGTTATAGTCATCACAGAGAACCCTGAACGGTTCATGCAAGGCATAATTAGTTGAGCAAAATTGAAGCGATAAAGGTACAAAATTACGTGTTAGTCTAGTAGGGATAGAGAAATTTAATTGGCTAGTCAACACAGAAGAGTCGATTTCACCAGTAATTAATTTATGAATAAATATTACACCCAGCATGGTTCTACGATTAATTAAAGAAGGAAGGTTAATCAACAGAAGTCTACTGGAGTATGACGGTAACCGCACACGAGGATCCCAATTTAAACCACTAAGGGCAAACAACAAGAATTGTTTCTGAACGGATTCAATTCTGTCCTGATGGGTAGCATATTGTGGTGACCAGATACATGAGGCATACTCAAGAATAGGTCGTACCAAAGATATATAAAGTGTTTTTGTCGAGTACGGATCGTCAAACTCCTTCGACCATCGCTTGATGAAACCCATAACTATTCTGGCCTTATTGACCACGGTATTAACATGAGAGTCGAATTTAAGTTTATGATCAAGGATGACACCTAGATCATTAACTTCATTAGAAGTACTATTAACACGCTCAAGCGGTATGCTGTCAAGGATGTAAGAAACCAATTGAGGAGGGCTTCTATAGAAGGTCATTACCTTACATTTAGAGCAGTTTAAGTTTAACAGGTTGGCTAGACACCAAGCCTGAAACGCATCAATGTCCGCTTGTAAGAGATAACATGATGCCATATCCTTATATGCAAGGCATAATTTTACATCATCAGCATACATTAATACTCGAGAGTGAGACAGTATCGAGGGAAGGTCATTGATGAAAAGAGTAAAGAGTAGCGGGCCAAGATGACTACCTTGAGGAACACCGGAAGTCACCAGAATACGTTTAGAGAATGAATTTCTGAAAAGAACCTTTTGGGTTCTGTCACGCAAATACTCTGAAATCCAGTTCAAAAGATTGACTGGGAAGCCGAGAAGGCTTAATTTATGAAGCAGCAAGGAATGGTTGACAGAGTCGAAAGCCTTACTGAAATCAGTATAGATGACGTCAGTCTGCTTTCTTTTCTTAAACCCATCAATTACAAACGAAGTAAACTCAAGAAGGTTAACTCAAGTTGGTTGTAGATCTGCGCTTCACGAACCCATGCTGGGAAGGTGAAATAATAGAACTACATAAATGCTGCAGTTGAGATGTTATAATTCTCTCAAAAGCTTTAGGTATAGCGGATAATTTGGAAATACCTCTATAGTTTTCGACATCGGACTTACTCCCTTTCTTATGGAGAGGGATAATATATGATTCCTTCCAGATGGTCGGAAAAGATGAAGTGTTTACGGACAATTCAAAAAGTTTTAAAACAGTTTTACATAATGCTGCAGCGCAGTATCTAAGCACGCAAGCAGGAACACCATCAGGGCCCGGTGAGTAAACCGGCTTGATAGTGTTAAGGTCGCTAAGAAGCGAACTTTCGGTAATAATGGGATTAAAGATGCAGTTTGACCTCTGTAACTGATAAGGATAAGGCTGATTTTTATTATACCTAGAGGAGGAGTAGGTAGTTTGAAAAAAGTTTGCGAACAGATCGGCTATGCCTGGATCAGTGTTCGCGCTCTCATCTGCAAACTTAACCGAAGAAGGCAAAGTAGATGTCTTTCGTTTAGAATTGACAAAGTTAAAAAATTGCTTAGGATTATGTGAAAATTGAAGGCGACAACGCCGAAGGTAATTCTTATAGCAAATGGAATTTTGGGTGGAAAAATTTGATCGGGCAACTGCATAGCGGGAGAAATCAGAGTGATTTCCCGATCAACATCAATGTCTGCACAATTGTACAGTTGGGACCAGTCGACTTGCAGAATAAGATCATTAAGCTTATGAAAATCAGCCTTTCTGAAACAACGCATACGTTCAGCTAATTCCGATTCCTTGATAGGGACTCGGGCTGAGTCTTGTCATTTTTCCAATGTAATTTTTCCCTTTTTCCTTTTAATCAAAATTCATATAGGAAAATTCCGTTTTTTTTTCTTTTCCTCATTTTATATTGATACAAATATGCCAGAAAATCGAAATAGGAAATTTTCTTACCCAATTATGATTAGTTTTTTTAGCGATAATATAATTTTAATGCTTCTCTTTTTTCATACAATAATTAGCTTCTTTTTTCTCTTTGTATACATTCTGTCAAAAAAGTACCCGGAAATTTGAAATAAAACACAAACAACTTATAAATCATCTAAATTTATTATATCCCCTTCAAAATAGGCCCCTTCTGAGGCAATACACTTCTTCCAACGAACAATCTAATCATCGAAACACTTTTTAAAGCTATTTTCCGGGATGGCCTTCAGTTCTCGTTGCGAATTAGTTTTGATGTCTTCAATGCTCTCAAAACGGGTTCCACGAAGTGGTAATTTGAGTTTTGGAAACAGGAAAAAGTCACACGGGGCCATATCTGGAGAGTACGGTGGTTGTTCGATGATACTTGTTGAATTTTTGTTCAAAAATTCGTTCACAATGATCGCTTTGTGCGCTGGTGCATTCAGATCTTTAGGCACCAATCGCGCTGCGACTTTCCGCATACCCAAAACATCAACTAACATATGACGAGCGGTCTCATGAGACATGTTCATTTCTTAGGCTATCTCTCGCAAACTATAATGACGATTTTCGAGCACCATTTCCTTTATTTCGTCGACGTTTTCTGCAGTTGAAGAGGTCGAAGGCCGTCCTGAACGTGGCAAATCGTTCACTTCTTCTCGCCCCTCTTTGAACGATTTATACCAATCGTAAACTTGATATTTCGACATGGTTGAATCACCAAATGTTTTCTTCAACATTTCCAACGTTTTGGCACAAGAAATTTCGTTTGAAACACAAAATTTCACACAAACTCTTTGTTCGATATTTTTATCCATAGTAAAAATCGCAACGCACACAAAAGGTTGACTTGTTCCTAATGACGCCGTAACCAAACTAAATGACACATAGCAATAAAAATTCACAGAATAGTGGCTGACAGTTGTGCCAACCTAGGTAACAAATTTTTTTGAAATGTTCTCAGAAGGAAAATTTAAAACGAGAATTTCCGGGTACTTATTTGACAGAATGTATATTAATTATCTTTTTTCATTTTTCCAATTTTCTTAATAAAAATATACAGTGAAAAGTCCCTATTTTCTTTTGCGCCCTTTTCAAATATGGCTGAAAATCAAAAAGGATATTTTCTTACCAAATTATGAGAAGTTTTTGAGAGAATTTTAGTCCTTATATTTTTTCATAAAATAATTAGCTTCCTTTTTTTCTTAACATGTATCAATTTAATATTTTCTTTTTTCCTTTATTCCTTTTAATCAACATATATTAAATGAAAATCCCCATTTTTCTTTTTCGCCCTGTATATTGATCCAAATATGCCGGATTATCGAAATTGGACAATTTGTTATCCAAGACGATATACTCATGTCCGTCTGTCCGTCTGTATCTTTCTAAGCGAACTAGTCTCTCAGTTTTAAAGCTATCTTTATCAAACTTCGCAGAAGTGCCTCTTTCTTTCACGCTGTACATATGTCGGAGCCAGCTTGATCGGACCACTATATCATATAGCTGCCATAGGAACGATCGGTCGAAAATTAGTTTGAAAATCTTTTTGTTTGCTTAGATATCTTGACCTAACTTGTCATTTATAGGTTTTGCTATGCTCCCCATATATGTGCAAAATCCTATTAAGATCCGACAACTATGTCATATAATTGCCATAGAAACGATCGGTCGAAAATTAAGCTGTTGTATATATAGGTATGCAAACATTTTTGCCTTTCTTCTCCTCATATATATGCAAAATCCTACCAAAATCGGACCACTTTATCATATAGCTGCCACATATGACTAGTTTTTATTAGAGATAATTGAATTTTAATCATTCATTTTTTTCATAATATAATTAGCTTCTTTTTTCTCTTAGTATATAATAATTTAATGTTTTGTTTTTTCCTTTTTCCTTTTTAATCAAAATATATATAGAGAAATGTCCCTTTTCTCATTTTCGCGCTTTTTGCTGATACAAATATGCCTGAAAATCGAAATGGGAAATTTTCTTACCCAATTATTATTAGGTTTTTAGAGATAATTAAATTTTAATCCTTCTCGTTTTTCATAAAATAATTAGCCTGTTTCTTCTTTTAATATATATCAACCAGTTTTTAGAGATAATTGAATTTTAATCCTCTCTACTTTCATAAAATAATCTTCTCTTCATATATATCCATTTAATTTTTTTTTTCCTTTATTCCCTTTAGTCAAAATATATATAGTGAAAAGCCCCTTTTTTCGGTTCGCCCTTTTTATTGATACAAATATGCCTGAAAATTGAAATGGGAATTTTTTTAACCAATTTTGACTAGGTTTTTAGAGATAATTGAATTTTAATCCTTCTCTATTTTCATGATATAATTCGCTTCGTTCTTCTCTAAATATATATAAATTTAATTTTTTCTTTTTTCCTTTTTCATTTAAGCAACATATATCTAGTGAAAGGCCCTTTTTTTCTTTTACGCCCTTTATATTGATCCAAATATGCCTGAAAATCGAAATAGTAAATTTTTTAAACAATTATTACTAGTTTGTTATAGATAATTGAATTTTATGCACCTCTTTTTTCATAATATATTTAGCTTCCTTCTTCTCTTAATATAGATAAATTTAATTTTTTAATTTTTCCTTTTAAGCGAAACATATATTTTTTTTTTTAATTTTTCAGTTTACATTGATACAAATATACGTGAAAATCGAAATAATCGATAAAAATCGATATGGAAATACTGTTTTCTGAGCAATTTCACCAAACTTGACATGTAGCATCTTGAATAGTATATATATATCAAGTATCTTTCATTCTACAGGTATCACCGCTTCCCCACTACTAACCCATAGCCCCTCCATTATATAATTAGCTTCCTTCTCTTAATATATATCATTTTAATTTTTTATTTTTGCCTTTTGATCAAAATATATATTGTGGAAAGTCTATTTTTTTTTATTTCTCCATTTACATTGATACAAATATGCCTGAAAGTCAAAATAGGACATTTTCTTACCCAATTATCACAATTTTTTAAGAGATAATTGAGTTACAATCCTTGCCTTTTTTAATAAAATAGTTAGCTTCCTTCTTCTTTTTATTATGGAAATATCATCTGTTTCAGTGCAATCATGTCATAATACTTATCGATGAATCGATATCTGAATACATCTGCTAATAGCGGAAGCTTTATGTTAATCTTGTTCTCTTGCGAATAAACTACGAAACAGAACAGACGTCTTTTTCTGGGATGTCTCCCCTCATGGGCCCAGGCACATGATTAGGAAGCGCATAAAAAGAACTCCTATTGAAAAAATTATTAACGTTAACGAGCTGGAGAAATTTTCACGAGAAAACTAATTCGCAGGCAGTTGTCAAGTAGTGCATAAAATGGGTTCTCTATATCAAATAGACAAACTCGAAGACAAGAATTACGGTTCTTGGGCTGTACACATGCGCAGTGTTCTGGAGCATGCAGAGCTGTGGGACAAGGCCCTGGCTATAATTACTCTAAGCGTCCAGCAATCGCCATTGGGCTATATAAAAAAATTGTGAGACGTCATTTGCAGCTTGGAGAAAGCTGAAGAAGCTGCATCAGCCAACGGGACCGGTGCCTAATGTATCTTTATACAAAATGTGTGTAGTTAATTGAACGCATTTTGTGAGATCTTGCATCAGCTGGCGTCAGTTGTCGCCAATAAGACGCGAAATGTGTTGCCAGAATTTGAAATTCTGTATATCAAAGTAAAGGAAGAGGAGAGAGAAGATCAAATGCTGACAGATAAAATGGAGAAACGCATGCCTTTCCAGTTAATGTGAAAAGCAGTGCAAAAAAGACAGAATACAAAAAATATTGTATGCTTTAATTGTGGCAAGCGAGGCCACATAAAAGCAGAGTGCCGAAGCATGAGTGCAAAAAAGGAAAAGAAGAAAAGCACGAGCAAAGGAGAAACAGAAAGAATTCAGTTTGTTAGGTTCTTAAGACGAAAATGGATTTGATCGCTCAAAGTGGTGCTTAGATAGTGGCGCTACAAGCCACATGTGTTGTAATCGGGCAATGTTTACCAAGATGGAAAAACATACAATGATGATCGACTTGGCAGGAGAAAGCTTCTTACATGCGGAGGGAAAAGGCGATGTCAAGTTACAAACAAATCGCTATAAAATTGTTATGAACAATGTACTGTATGTGTCGGACCTAAAAGGCAATTTTTTCTCGGTTAGTGGCGTGAAGCTATGTTGCGCACTTCAGCAACAAAAATGCAAAAATTATTCAGGATGGCGAGTGCATTTTGATGGTCAAGAAGGTTGAAAATTTATACACTGCGACATGTGTGGACGGAGCACTTTGGCATAAACGCTATAGCCATTTAAATTTTCGGAGCCTGACTGATTTGACCAAAAAGAAACTGGTGCGTGGGATGGAAGGAGCTGATTTTTT
Organism: Drosophila montana; assembly: GCF_035044405.1. NCBI lineage: Eukaryota > Metazoa > Arthropoda > Insecta > Diptera > Drosophilidae > Drosophila > Drosophila montana. The sequence goes on along the minus strand of NW_026998879.1, from coordinate 6,047 downwards.
ATTCAAGGTGTCATGTAAGACATGTATGCTGGGCAAAATACACGTACAACCATTTCCTCATTCAACGGAAAACAGAGCGAGAGAACTTTTAAAACTTGTTCATTCTGATGTGTGCGGACCATTTGAGACCAAATCACTTGGCGGCAATCGATATATATTTTCTTAAAGGGAAAGATGAAGTTTTCTCAAAGTTTGTTCAACTTAAGCATTTGGTAGAAAAACAAACTGGTAGTCAGATAAAGTGTATTCGCAGATACAACGGGCGCGAATACCTAAACAAAACATTCGACGAGTATCTCAAAGCTAACAGTATAGCACGGCAATTGACGATACCATATACGCCACAGCAGAACGGCGTGGCTGAGAGGGCAAGTCGTAGCTTGGTTGAAATGTCACGATGCCTGCTATTACATTCTGGCTTTAAGGAGTCTTAATGGGCAGAAGCGATAACCGATCACATACGAGTGCGCATACTAATATGACGGAAGCATGGAATGGTTAAAAACCTTCAATTTGTCATTTTAAAGTTTTTGGTTCCATTGCAGTGGCTTTGGAAAATGGTAAGCGGCTAAGCAAATTCAGTGCCAAGGCACACGAATACCGTATGGTCGGATATGCGATAGATTCAAAAGGATATCGTCTGTATAATTCGAGCACTGGACAAGTGGTCGAGAGTAGGGATGTGCTGTTCGATGATGCCAACTTCGGTTTAAATAATGGCAGCAGTTGCGACAATTTCGTCAGTGCAGACTAGGAACTACGTTTGGGACCAGGTAGACCCAAAATTATTCGCACTGGAAAGTGTGGAAGACCCAAGAACCAATATAATATTCTTGGAGCTGTGGAAGGCCGTGACATACCAATCCCTACATCCTACGAGGAGGCCATCAGCTGTTCCGAAGCTGCATTACGACTCTCTGATGTTGAATAAAACGTGGCAAATTGAGGAATTGCCAAAAGATCAACGCGCAATTGGCTGTAAATGGGTTTACAACCTCAAACGAGGAGCGGATGGTCAAATAGAGCAATACAAGGCACGGCTTGTAGCGAAGGGATGTGCACAGAGCTATGGTGTGAATTTTACTGAAACGTTTTATCCTGTATGCAGACTGCTGAGCCTAAGCTGCATATGCACCAAATGGACTTGTGCACAGCATAATAGTGACCTGGCAGACACCATTTACTAAAAACAACCACTGGGCTTCACTGATAATGATCAGCCAAAAGGGAGTGGAACAGCAGGCTCGATGGAGTTCTGCAAAAAATTGGATGTTTCTTGTGAACACGAGCCTTGCTTGAATAAAAAGGACGGCCTTGCTATGATACTGGTTTACGTAGATGACCTTATAATAGCATGTCAAAATAAAGATGATCTGTTTAGCATAAAGGCAAAGATATCAGAATTTTTTGAATGCGTGGACAAAGGACCCTTGCAGCTGTTCCTAGGCATGGCGTCCATCGGGAAGGAGAATTAGGTGAAATCACCTTATGTCAGACGCAATACATATGTGATTTGCTGCATCGGCAAGCCATGGAACACTGCAGATCAACCGCCAGGCCTTTGGAGGCAGGATACCAAAATGTGTGCAAAAGTGAGGAGTGTCGCAAAGTGGATGCGCAGACATACCAATAACTTATTGGCAAGCTGATGTGTATCTGAATACATCTGCTAATAGCAGAAGCTTTATATTAATCTTGTTCTCTTGCGAATAAACTACGAAACAGAACAGACGTCTTTTTATACACTCCATCCTTTTTCTATGCGTTGATTGGGATGCCTCCCCTCAATAGGTTATGGAATCAGGAAGCACATAAAAAGAACTCGTAGTGAAAAAGTTTAATTCTAGTTAACGAGCTAAAGGAATTCTCACGAGAAAATAATTCTCTTGCGAATAACCTACGAAACAGAACAGACGTCTTTTTATACACTCCATCCTTTTTCTGTGCGTTGATTGGGATGCCTCCCCTCAACAGGTTATGGGCCCAGGCACATGATTAGGAAGCGCATAAAAAGAAAAAGTTTACTTCTAGTTAACGAGCTAAAGAAATTCTCACGAGAAAATTAATTCGCAGACAGTTGTCAGGTAGTCCATATAATGGGTTCTCTATATTAAATAGACAAACTCGAAGACAAAAATTACGATTCTTGGTCTGTACAAATGCGCAGTGCTCTGGTTCATGCAGAGCTGAGGGACTTGGCATCGGGTGCACATAAGGTGGAAGATGCTGGCGATTACGAAAACTTAGTTGTCGCTATCGAGACGCACGATGTGTTGCCAGAGTTTCAAATTCTATATATCATAGAGAGGAAGAGAGAAGATCAAATATAGTTAGCTTCCTTCTGCTTTTAATATATATCAATTTTTTTTTTCTTTTTTCCTGTTAATCAAAATATATATCAATTAAATTTTATCTTATTGAAAAGCACTTTTCATACCCTGAACCCATTGAAAATGGGTAAAAAGGGCATAATGTTTATGTGCAAATGTATGTAACAGGCAGAAGGAAGCATCTGCGACACCATAAAGTATATATATTCTTGACCAGCATCAACAGCCGTGTCGATCTAGCCATGTCCGTCTGTCTGTCCGTCCGTCCGTCTGTCCGTATGTATGAACGCAAGGATCTGAATACGTATAAGTGCTAGAAATTTGTAGGTCCTTGCCGTTTCCAAGTAATCGAAAAAAATCGATATCGAGTTCCTGTTTTTTGCGCCATTTTGGTAAACAATAAGAGCTAGAGTCACCAAACTAGACATGTAGCTTCTAGAATAGTATATATATATCAAGTATCTTTCATTCTTCAGGTATCACCGCTTCCCCACTACTACCCCATAGTACCACCCCCCCCCCCCCCTAAATATATAATAAACTTCCTTCTTCTCCTAATATATATCAATTTAATTTTTTCTATTTTCCTTTTAATCAAAATATATATAGTGAAAAGCCCCTTTTTTTCTATTTCGCCCGTTACATTGACACAAATATGCCTGAAAATCAAAATATGAAATTTTCTTTCTCAATTATGACTAGTTTTTTTTTAGAGATAATTGAATTTTAATCCTTCCATATTTACGTAAAAAAATTTGCTTCTTTCTTCCGTTTTTCTTTATTCATTTTTAACAAAATATCTGTAGTGAAATCCCCTTTTTTGCTTATTCGCCCTTTTTGATGACACAAGTATTCCTGAAAAATCAAAATAGTAAACTTTCTTTATCAATTATGACTAGTTTTTTTAGAGATTATTTATTTATTTATTTATTAATGGTCGACAAAACGAGTGTCTTCTTAATTATTCAATACATTATATATACAATTATGAAAATTAAATGCTAGAAGCCTATGTAAACACAATAAGTGTATCTGTATCATATCCAGTTCGCCCCAGCAAGCATTGGTGGATCTGCAATAGAAGTTTCCAGGAACAGCTACAAATTCAAGCAAGATAAGTAGCAGTGCACCTACCTCAACTTGTCCATTGCCAAATTTCCGGCAACTTGCCAGTCCGATTTATTAATATTTGTATGTGTGAACATATTTTTTCGCTTCACATTGTCCGTGGTTAAAGCGAGGGGCAGTTTTATTCAAACAAACACAAAGAAAACCCTCAAATAAAATATTGTTCGTGGCCATAAGGGCACCTACAAAGGGACAAATATTTAAAGAAATGTAACAGAAAGTGACTCCAAAAAAGGTCGCCATATTGGTGTCTGTAAATATGTATATATATATACAAGTGCAGCCCCAAAAATTTAACCGATCGCCATATTGATGTACGCAAGTACATCAAGATATATCTGCACACATAGGCTTTCGCTCCGTTGAAAAATAAGTGTATGCGCTTCTCCATTCTATCCTTCCAAAATATTCACATACCTAAATAAAAGGCACACATTTCCAATTTATATTTAGGTAATTAAAAACCGAAACACTGTGCAAATTCACCTGCATGTATATACACACACACACACAAATCACATTATATGTGTAACCTCGTATGTGAGCAGAAAACGAGTGGGATACATTTTTATCGCAAAACACTCGCACACGAGCGTGGCAGTGAGATCTTTGCGTTAAAAATGCGTGCACAGTAGAGAGAATAATGTGTTGTTTTTGTTTCAAATATTAATCGTGCTCAGAGAGTGCAACATCGTCAAGAGAGAGAGAGAGAGTTAAAATGACGCGGCATTCGGATGCTGTGTTGTTGTTGTTGTTGTTTCCTACTCAGCCCGAAAAATATGTGTTTTTTGGGAGTTGAACAATTCCATTGTTCTCTTTTCTATTCTCCGCCGAAGCGAGCAAACACGTGGTTAAGTGAACAGTGAAAATTGGATTTCTGTAGGGAGGTAAGTAATTAACAAGTGTTTATTAATAACTAAACTATTCCCTATTGCCCCGAAAGTGCTGAAAAGACGTACGACAAATTCATTAGGAGCTCCTGGCGCCAGATAATAACGGATGATGTTGCAAGACAATGCTCCTGGCGTGGGACGGAGAAAATAAAAATAAAATTAACATATATAATTTTTTTCTTTCATTAATAGTTTTAAATTAAACTAATTAATTTATGTATTAACTTTTATTATAATTATAAGATTGCCAAAGAAATGAGTTTAAAACTTAAACCAAATAAAATGTTATTTATTTTTTAAATAAAATTTGAATTGAAAATGAATATTAAAAGAAAAAACACCAAACAATCATTTTTATGGGAACAAAATGGGCATTAAACAAAAAAAAGTTTCGCAAACCATATTTCATGCGAGCCGCTTGCATATCTTTTAAGAGACTTTTTTAATATTGCTACCGGCTTAAAAAAAATATTTTTTTGGATCAAAAACGTATAACAGAAAATATTTTATAAGACTCGTTAGAAATATCAGAAAAGGCTCGCAAAACATATCACAAAAGGCTCGCTAGCCGTATTTCTTGCGACAATCGTAAATAAAACTTTGAGTGCCACAAACTGAACGATATGTGATTCATATTGCTATCGTTTCCCGATGCGATTGCGAGAGTTTTGTCGGGTAAAGTCTCGCATTTCACCAGTTTGCGATATCATTTGCGACAGTTTGGTCCGCTGGGACGTTTGTTATTTTTTCTCCACAGCAGCTTCAAGAACAATTTATATTTATTTTTATAAATTAATTGGCAAGTGCAAAAAGTCAACAAACATCAGGGTTGTCAAATATCAAGATCGGTTTTCGATAAACTGAGTCTGAGCCACTTTAATATTTTTGTTGAGCTGCGTTTACAAATTAAAATACAAACATATTATTTTTTCTTTATTTTTATAAAAGTGTACAAATAATAATTATAAGTTAAGAAGTTTCCATTGGGCGGCGTTTGCGTAGTAAATCAAATTTACGTGCGATTTTCTTAATAACAACATATTATTTAAAATAATTATATGTCAAAAACTTTCCATTGAGATGCGTTTAGAATAAACATGCTTCTGTCTGAGCTCAACAATTAGCAACAATTAGCAAAGCATACATTTTTTGCTTGATCCGTTTCCACTACACGGCCGCCCTGTTAAACGAAAATTAATATTTTTTCTCTGGTGTTTTAATAAGGAAATAATTAGATTTTTTTCTCATTCCGTTTTCGCTCGGCTGATTCAAATTTTTTGTATTTGATCACATCTCACCCGATTATTACAATTTTCGGCTCTCTGAAAAGCCTAATATGCCAATCGGTGGTGATCAAAACAGCCAAAAACGACTTACAGCACCGTCCGATAAGGAATCAAAGCGACCTTTAACCTCACCTAGAGCGGTTTTTGGGAAACTCAAGGTCAAGGGTACTAGCACAACCGTCCACAAGCCTGTGAGCCCGATTCCAACATGAGATATTACCCCAAAAATTACCAGTTCGACTACGCAAAAGATTCAGCCAAGCAAAATGGCACTGAACGACTTCGTTTCTATAACTGACCGACTAGGCCAGTTTGAAGTGAAGATCAATGACGCAGCTGACAGTGACGCGTCACTGTTCACTCTCCAAGTCCGACGATATCAGATTAAGACTTTATGTCTCCAAGTCCCA
>NW_026998878.1:0-1067 GCF_035044405.1 Drosophila montana | reverse complement strand
TGTAAGTAAGTCTTATCGACGCATCTTTGGCGAAGGCCTCCGTGCTATCCGTCACCCGCGTCGGTGCAGACAACGCCTGCTCGGCCATCATACGTTCCAGGACCTCCAGCTTCCAACGAGAGGTCATCCTGCAGTTGCTGCCTACGCTTTAGTATCGGACTCCATTCAAACTCATCAGCGAGAAGCTAAATGAGCCATTTTAGAACGTCCGATTGGCAGACGATCGCTGGTTCCAGCCGGAGATCTCAAGTCTGGTGTGGACATATATCCGGAGATACGCTTCCCAATTACTAGCAATTGCAACAAGTTCAGCTGGAAGCCCTTCAGAAGCCTTACCACAACAGCCTAGTTAAAGAACACAATTTTCTAATAGCATCACCGACCGTTGGAGGTGTTTTATTTGCCAGTCCGGCCAGCTGTGGTCCTTTTCACAGCTAATTTTGTCAGTGACGCTATTAGAGCCTACATCTAAGAAGAAGGGTGTAAGTAGGAAAAAGTGTTCTTAAGTAAAATTAAAAATAATCTTAATTTGATATATTTGTTTTAAGAAAATGCCATAAATAGGAGAAAAGAAAGTAAGAAGATTGTTAATAAAGTAAAGAACTGTATGCTAGATATATAGAGTGTTAAGTAGAAGTAATATTCGGAAAGTAATGGGAAATCACCGACCAGGTGGGGGAAAATTTACAGCTTGTCCGGCAAGCTATGCCCCTGCTCATAGCTGGGAATGGTCAGTGACTTCCCGAAGGTATCCTGAAACCAACAATTTTATTTAGGGGTAGAGAAAGTTCGGTAAAGATCGTGATGCAAACTATTGTAATTTTTACATAGCACGCGAAAAGGATTGTGCATACCGTAGTCTGTTGTACACGTCGATAGGAATAAGGGGCGGTAATTTCTGGTTGGTCTAGCCGGAACAGAGAATTGAAGCCGCCCTAGCAGAAGAGGAGAATCTATATCGCCAACAACCAACGTAGAAACACAACACCGAGAATTGTCCTACGGTTGCACTATTACTTTTTAACATGTTCGTGACACTTGTCACGGTCGCCATGTTATGATAAATG
>NW_026998877.1:0-2064 GCF_035044405.1 Drosophila montana | reverse complement strand
TGGGACCAATCCTACTCCAGCAGGCTGCATCTTCTTAATCTTCCGTCGTTAACCAGCCGTAGGACAATTCTCGGTGTTGTCTTCCTACATAAGTTGATTGTTGGCGATATAGATTCTCCTTTTCTGTTAGGGCGTCTTCAATTCTCTGTTCCTTCTAGACCAACCAGGAGTGTTCGCCCCTTATTCATATCTACGTGCTACCCCTAATTTTACTTAAGAACACTTTTTTCTCTACTAACACCCTTCTACTTAGCTGTAGGCTCTAATAGAGTTACTGGCAAAATTGGCTGTGAAAATTGCACAGCTGGCCGGAGTGGCAAATAATTCACCTGCATCGGTCGGTGATGCTATTAGAAAATTGTGTATTCTGTCTAGGCTTTTAGCATTTAATTTTTATAATGTATGTGTACTGATTTAGATAATTAAGAAGACACTCGTCTTGTCAATCATTAATAAAAAAATAACATAAATAATAATAAATATATGTATTGATAAGGCAAACGCAGTTTATAGAACCGCTCTCAATACTTTACATTGAGCTCGTAGCCCTGGTGCTTTGTTTACCTTTTTGCATTTGCCAAATAAATTTTTAAAAATTAATATATTTAGTTCTAAAATTGTTATGGAATTAAATAATACCCTATACACATATTATGTGATGTGTATATACATGCAGGTAAAAGTGCATAGTGATTCTTTTTAATTTATGTAATGCTTCGAATCGGAATTGTGTTTTTATTTAGGTATGTGCTCATTTTATAAAGTTTAAATTATTGTATAAACTTATACTATTGAACGAAGCGAAATCCTAAGTGTGCAGGAATGTATTGAATATTTGCATACTGTAGTATGTGCATATATCGAGGGTACACTGTACCAAGAACTCAGCATAAATATAACAGTTTGTTGCATTAAATAAACAAAACCAATTCAAATGAGCGTGAAATATGATCACCCACTTATGAACTACGCTAAGTCAGCATTCCCACGCTGACCGCCAATAACATATATATATGCAAATAAGACGCTCTCGCTCTCTGATACTGTTAAGACATATACATATATGCAGCCGCTCCGCTGCTAGCGTAACTGGCAGCGCAGCTACGCGGCCTTAGCCTAAACACTTATGTACATAGGCTAAGCGTACGATTAGAATATATTTAATAAGCCATTCACAAAAACAAATTCAAACAACGAAGACGTGCATTCATTTTAACTCGTGCCCATCGACATTACATGGCGACCGTGACTCGGTCTGAGTCTGCAACAGTTCTGCGTCTGAGTCTGCAACAGTTGCTGCGCTGGACAGCACCAAGAAGAAATTTTAAAATTAAAGTTGAACGCAGTAAGTAGAGTGGTATGTGTGGCAGAAGAGGCAGCGTAGTAAAACGCCTGCCACAAGAGCCTATGAACACAACCACCCACACTGCAATCCCAAATATTAGTAAAATACTAATCAAAAGTAAACCACCCCAAGCAAAGGAAATACCAACGCTAAGGAGGACATGCCCGAGTGACTGCGAGGGACCGCTATACTCACCGTATTGCGACTACACCTGTGCAGCCTGCACCGGTGCCCCAACACAGAAGCAGTAGCAGCCTGTGCAGCCAACACCGGCCTCGACGAGCGCAACAAGCTAGTCCGGATCAGTGAACCGACAGCGTTTCCAAGAACGCCCACCAATAATTTTAATGCACTGCGATGCATAAAATTTAATTTTAAAATTTAAAATTGTAAAATTGAGCGGAATAACATCTGCACAATTAGAGTGCGGCCTGTAAAGCAATTCCAAACAATATAAACAAACAAACTAATTAAAATATATGGCTATTTGCTTATTAAATTTATATATGTTTTGCAAATTTTATTGATTATTTTATAAATCTGTCTGCAAAGTAAGATTTTATTCTTTTTTCCTGAAAACATTCAAAAATGATATAGACCAACCAAGAATTTTTTTAAAAATGAAATGGAATGGCAAAAGATTAATGCCGAATTAATTAATATAAAAGAAAAATTCGACAAATCATACAAGTGTTTAGCACAAAATAGGAATATTTCTA
>NW_026998876.1:0-1650 GCF_035044405.1 Drosophila montana | reverse complement strand
CTGTTTAGTGTATAATTTTTATTGAATGCAACAAAGTGCCGCATACTATATATTTATATATATATATACACACTACAGTGGCTTTAACGGCAATTAATACCCCACCACCTCTAGTCGGTCAATCCATGCAAAATAAAATTGTTCGAAATGGTTGTATTTAACCATTTTTCTGCAAATTCGATTAGTTCCGAATCGAAGGAAGTGCTGGCCATAAATGATTTTTATACCCTTGCAGAGGGTATTATAATTTTGTCGTGAAATGTGTAACGCATAGAAGGAGACATCTCCGACCCCATAAAGTATATATATTCTTGATCAGTATCAACAGCCGAGTTGATATAGCCATGTCCGTCTGTCCGCCTGTCCGTCTGTCTGTTTCTATGCGAACTAGTCTCTCAGTTTTAAAGCTATCTTTATGAAACTTTGCAGAATTCCCTCTTCCTGTTGCACGCAGTTCATATGTCAAAACCAGCTGGATCGGACCACTATATCATATAGCTGCCATAGGAACGATTGGTTGAAAAGTATGTTCTTGTATGAAAAACATTTTTGTTTATAAAGTTATCTACGCTCCCATATATATGCAAAATCCTATTAAGATCGGACAACTATATCATATAGCTGCCATAGGAATGATCGGTCGTAAATTAAGTTTTTGTATGGAAAATTTTTGTGTTTCAAGGTATCTTGACCAAACTCGGAATTTATTAGTTTTACTACGCTCCCCATATATATGCAAAGTCCTATTAAGATCGGACAACTATATCATATAGCTGCCATAGGAACGATCATTCGAAAATTATGCTGTTGTATGGAATATTTTTTGTTTTTCAAGATATCTTGACCAAACTCGGCATTTATTAGTTATACTATGCTCCCTCCACATATGCAAAATCTTATTCACATCGGGCTACTATATCATATAGCTGCCATAGGAACGATCGGTCGAAAATTAAGTTGTTGTATGGAAACCTGTTTTGTTTTTCAAGATATCTTAACCATACTCGGAATAAACTATTTTCCCTGTGCTTCTTAGATACGGGCAAAGCACTATGAGCATTTTGAAAAGGTTGGGTCTGCAAGGGTATTAAATCTTCGGTGGGCCGAAGATAGCACTTCTTTCTCGTTAAGTTTAGAAATGAGACCTCTGACATTCTGATAATGAATGAAAACTTGGTCGGAAGACGGAGTTAGTAAAGGAGGCAGTAAAGGTACCCTATATGGAAGGGACTGTAAGGGTGACAGGCTGATTTCGCTTTTTGGCTTCGTGGAGGCCAAAATTTAGGATCACAAATGATTGATGATTGACTCACCCACTTCGAAGGGCCACAACAGTTAAGGTAGGAGCTGATGCGGCTGAAGGTAACACCTGAGTTGGTGGGGCCAAACAGGCAACGAGGTAGCTTTTTACATACAGCTTTTGCCTATAGATCAAACAAACCCTATATTTTCCAAACCAGAGGCGAGTCGTTTATCCTTGAAAAGCAAAGTCGAAAAGTAACGAAAGGAGCTTATTCGTAAGGGCATCTTAGAACACGAAGACCGTTCAGATTGTGGAACACCGTTAGTCAATAAATGGTAAGTTGACTTCAAGTATCCATTACCACGTATTGATGAAATTTTTGATGCCCTGAGCGGTGCGGAACTATT
>NW_026998875.1:0-60433 GCF_035044405.1 Drosophila montana | reverse complement strand
CAGAAAGACAGACAGGCACACAGATAGACAGCCAGAATGACTGACCAATAGACTCGCAGACAGTCAGACGCACGGGCAGACAGAAAGAGACAGACAGACAGGCTAGACCGACCGGCGGACAGACAGACAGATAGGAAAACAGGCAGACAGACACGCAGACCCACAGACTCGCAGACATACAGACACAAAGGAAGAGAGAGAGAGAGAGATACACAGACAGGCAGGCAGACAGTTTGGCAGGAATACCTAAAGCCCCGCATACAGACACACCGGCAGAGACAGATAGGCTGATAGACAGACAGACATGCGGACAGAGAGACAGGCAGACAGGCAGACAGACAGACAGGCACACAGATAGACAGACAGTAAGGCAGACCAATAGACTCGCAGACAGTCAGGCGCCCGGGCAGAGAGAGAGAGAGACAGACAGACACGCAGACCGACAGGCGGACAGATAATAAAACAGACAGACAGACACGCAGAGCCACAGACTCGCAGACATAGCAGACACACAGGAAGAGAGAGAGAGATAGACAGCCTCGCAGGCAGACATGACCGGAACAGAGACTGAGACAGAGCACTGAGAGATGACAAGACAGCAAAGAACATGCAGACAGAGAGACAGGCAGACGGGCAGACAGACAGACAGGCACACAGATAGACAGACAGAATGGCAGACCAATAGACTCGCAGACAGTCAGACGCACGGGCAGAGAGAGAGAGAGACAGACAGACAGGCAGACCGACCGGCAGACAGATAGACATTTAGGAAAACAGGCAGACAGACACGCAGACCCACAGACTCGCAGACAGCAAACACAGCAGAGACAGAGAGAGCAGATATACAGACAGACAGGAGACAGATTGGCAGAATACAGACAGCACTGCGCAGACAGACACACCGGCAGAGACAGACAGGCTGATATCCAGACAGACAGACATGCACACAGAGAGACAGGCAGACGGGCAGATAGGCAGACAGGCAGACAGACAGACAGCCAGAACAGGCAGACCAATAGACCACCAGACAGTCAGACGCACGGGACAGATATGAAAACAGGCAGACTGACACGCAGACCGTCAGATAGACAGATAAGCACAGAGATAGACAGACAGAAAGGCAGACCAATGGACTCGCAGACAGTCAGACGCACATGAATCGAGAGAGATACACAGACAGGCAGGCAGACAGATTGACAGGAATGCTTGCCTCGCAACAGACACCGGCAGAGACAGACAGGCTGATAAACAGACAGGCAGGCATGCAGTCAGAGAGACAGGTAGACGGGCAGGCAGACAGACAGACAGGCACACAGATAGACAGGCAGAAAGACGGAAAGGCAGACCAATAGACTCGCAGACAGTCAGACACACGGGCACAGAGAGAGACAGACAGACAGACAGGCAGACAGACAGGCAGACCGACCGGCAGACAGATAGGAAACAGGCAGACAGACACGCAGACCCACAGACTCGCAGACATACAGAGACACACAGGAGAGAGAGAGAGAGAGATACACAAACAGGCAGGCAGACAGATTGGTAAGAATACCTACAGCCTCGCAGACAGACTCACCGGCAGAGACAATCAAGTAGACTTACAGATAGACAGATATGTAGACAGAGAGACAGGCAGACAGGTACACAGATAGACAGACAGAAAGGCAGACAGACTGACAGATAGGAAGATAGGCAGACGGCCACACAGACCCACAGACTCGCAGACATACAGACACACAGGAAGAGAGAGATATACACAGACAGTCAGGCAGATATATAGACAGGAATGGCCACAGCATCGCAGACAGACGCACTGGCAAAGACAGATAGGCTGATATACAGACAGACAAACATGCAGACAGAGAGACGGCAGACAGACAGACAGGCACACAGATAGCCAGACAGAAAGGCAGACCAAGAGACGCACGGGCAGATAGAGAGGGGCAGACAAGCAGACAGGCAGACCGACCACCAGACGGAGAGACAGATATGAAAACAGGCAGACTGACACGCAGACCGTCAGATAGACAGATAAGCACAGAGATAGACAGACAGAAAGGCAGACCAATAGACTCGCAGACAGTCAGACGCACGTTCAGAGAGAGACACAGACAGGCAGACAGACAAACAGACCGACCGGCAGACAGAAAGTAAAACAGGCAGACAGACACGCAGACCCCAAGACTCGCAGACAAACAGACACGAAGGAAGAGAGTGACAGAAATACACAGACAGTCAGGCAGACAGATAGACAGGAATACCTTCAGCCTCGCAGTCAGACACACCGGCAGAGACAGACAGGCTGATATACAGACAGACAGACATGCAAACAGAGAAACAGGCAGACGGGCAGATAGACAGACAGGCACACAGACAGATAGACAGAAAGGCAGACCAATAGACTCGCAGACAGTCAGACGCACAGGCAGAGAGAGAGAGAGGCAGACAGGCAGACAGACATTCAGACAGACCGACATATAGAGATCGAGAGATACGTAAGGAGAGAAAAAAAGAAAGAGAAAGAGAGAGAGAGAGAGAGAGAGACAGAGAGAGAGAGAGAGAGACAGAAAATGAGAGAAAAAGGGAGAGAGACCTTTAGACTCGCAAACAGATAAGAAGAACCACATATTTGCAGACAGACAGATAATCGGCAGTCCGACAGACAGACAAATACACAGACAGGCATACCTACAGCATAGGCAGACGGACACACAGACCCACAGACTCGCAGACAAACAGGCACACAGGAAGGGAGAGAGATACACAAACAGTCAGGCAGACAGATAGATCGGAATGCCTACAGCCTCGCAGACAGACACACCGGAAGAGACAGACAGGCTGATATACAGACAGACGGGCAGAAAGACAGACAGACACACAGATAGACAGACATAACGGCAGACCAATAGACTCGCAGACATTCAGATGCACGGGCAGAGAGATAGACAGACAGCAGACAGACAGGTAGACCGACCGGCTGTCAGACACACAGATAGGAAAACAGGCAGACGGACACACAGACCCACAGACTCGTAGACATGCAAACACACAGAAAGAGAGAGAGATAGACAGACAGACAGACAGATTGGCAGGAATACCTACAGCCTCGCAGACAGACACACCGGCAGAGACAGACAGGCTGATATGCAGACAGACAGACATGCACACAGAGAAACAGGCAGACATACAGACAGGCACACAGATAGACAGACAGAAAGCCAGACCAATAGACTCGCAGACAGTCAGAAAAAGAGAGGCAGACAAGCAGACAGAACGGTAGACCGACCGGCAGACAGATAAGAAAACAGGCAGACAGACACGCAGACCCACAGACACGCAGACCCACAGACTCGCAGATACAGAGACACATAGGAAAAGAGAGAAAGATACACAGACTGGCAGATATGTTGACAGAAAAACAGGCAGACGGGCAGACAGACAGACAGGTACACAGATAGGCACACTTAACTAAAGACTCGCAGACATAGAGACACACCGGAAGAGAGACAGAGAGAGATACACAGACAGGCTGGCAGACGGATAGGCAGGAATACCTACAGCCTCGCAGGTAGACACACCGTCAGAGACAGACAGGTAGACTAACAGACAGACAGATATATAGACAGAGGGACAGGCAGACGAGCAGACAGACAGACAGGTACACAGATAGACAGACAGTAAGGCAGACAGGCAGACAGCCAGAAAGACAGACAGATAGGAAGATAGGCAGACGGTCACATACTCGCAGACAAACAGACACACAGGAAGGGAGACAGATACACAGACAGTCAGGCAGACAGATAGATAGGAATACCTACAGCCTCGCAGACAGACGTACCGGCAGACACAGACAGACTGATATACAGACAGACAGACATACAGACAGAGAGACAGGCAGACGGGCAGACAGACAGCATTCACACAGAAAGACAAACAGAAAGGCAGACAACAAGGCAGACCAATAGACTCGCAGACAGTCAGACGCACGGGCAGAGACAGAGAGGCAGACAAGCAGCCAGACCGGAAGACCGACCGGCAGTCAGACAGACAGATAGGAAAACAGGCAGACAGACACGCAGACCACCAGACTCGCAGACATACAGATACAGAGGAAGGGAGAGAGAGATACACAGACAGGCAAGCAGACAGATTGGCAAGAATACCAAAAGACTCGCAGACAGACACACCGGCAGAGACAGATAGGCTAATATAAAGCCAGACAGATATGCAGACAGAGAGACAGGCAGACGGGCAGACAAGCACACAGATAGATAGACAGAAAGGCAGACGAATAGACTCGCAGACAGTCTGATGAACAGAGAGAGAGGCAGACAAGCAGACATTCGGACAGACCGACAAAGAGAGCGAGGGACAGAAAGAAAAGAGAGCGAGAGAGAGAGCACAGAGAAAGAGAGAAAGGGAGAGACTCCTATAGACTCGCAGACAGATAAAAGGAACCACATATTCGCAGACAGACAGATAATAGGCAGACCGACTGACAGACAAGGAGACAGACATGAATACCTACAGCCAGACAGTCAGGCAGACAGATTGGCAGGAATAGCTACAGCCTCGCAGACAGACACACAGATAGACAGACATAACGGCAGACCAATAGACTCGCAGACATTCAGACGCACGGGCAGAGAGATAGACAGACAGGCAGACAGACAGGCAGACCGACCGGCTGTCAGACACACAGATAGGAAAACAGGCAGACGGACACACAGACCCACAGACTCGTAGACATGCAAACACACAGAAAGAGAGAGAGATAAACAGACAGACAGACAGATTGGCAGGAATACCTACAGCCTCGCAGACAGACACACCGGCAGAGACAGACAGGCTGATATGCAGACAGACAGACATACACACAGACGGACACACAGACTCGCAGACAAACAGACACACAGGAAGGGAGAGAGATACACAGACAGTCAGGCAGACAGATAGATCGGAATGCCTACAGCCTCGCAGACAGACACACCGGAAGAGACAGACAGGCTGATATACAGACAGACGGGCAGAAAGACAGACAGACACACAGATAGACAGATATAACGGCAGACCAATAGACTCGCAGACATTCAGACGCACGGGCAGAGAGATAGACAGACAGGCAGACAGACAGGTAGACCGACCGGCTGTCAGACACACAGATAGGAAAACAGGCAGACGGACACACAGACCCACAGACTCGTAGACATGCAAACACACAGAAAGAGAGAGAGATAGACAGACAGACAGACAGACAGATTGGCAGGAATACCTACAGCCTCGCAGACAGACACACCGGCAGAGACAGACAGGCTGATATGCAGACAGACAGACATGCACACAGAGAAACAGGCAGACATACAGACAGGCACACAGAGAGACAGACAGAAAGCTAGACCAATAGACTCGCAGACAGTCCGAAAAAGAGAGGCAGACAGGCAGACAGAACGGTAGACCGACCGGCAGACAGATAAGAAAACAGGCAGACAGACACGCAGACCCACAGACTCGCAGATACAGAGACACATAGGAAAAGAGAGAAAGATACACAGACTGGCAGATATGTTGACAGAAAAACAGGCAGACGGGCAGACAGACAGACAGGTACACAGATAGACAGACAGTAAGGCAGACAGGCAGAAAGACAGACAGATAGGAAGATAGGCAGACGGTCACATACTCGCAGACAAACAGACACACAGGGAGGGAGACAGATACACAGACAGTCAGGCAGACAGATAGATAGGAATACCTACAGCCTCGCAGACAGACGTACCGGCAGACACAGACAGACTGACATACAGACAGACAGACATACAGACAGAGAGACAGGCAGACGGGCAGACAGACAGCATTCACACAGAAAGACAATCAGAAAGGCAGACAACAAGGCAGACCAATAGACTCGCAGACAGTCAGACGCACGGGCAGAGACAGAGAGGCAGACAAGCAGCCAGACCGGAAGACCGACCGGCAGTCAGACAGACAGATAGGAAAACAGGCAGACAGACACGCAGACCACCAGACTCACAGACATACAGATACAGAGGAAGGGAGAGAGAGATACACAGACAGGCAGGCATACATATTGGCAAGAATACCAAAAGACTCGCAGACAGACACACCGGCAGAGACAGATAGGCTCATATACAGCCAGACAGATATGCAGACAGAGAGACAGGCAGACGGGCAGACAAGCACACAGATAGACAGACATAAAGGCAGACCAATAGACTCGCAGACAGTCTGATGAACAGAGAGAGAGGCAGACAAGCAGACATTCGGACAGACCGACAAAGAGAGAGAGAGACAGAAAAAAAGAGAGAGAGAGAGAGACAGAGAGAAAGAGAGACAGAGAGAAAGAGAGTCAGAGAGAAAGAGAGAAAGGGAGAAAGGGAGAGACGCCTATAGACTCGCAGACAGATAAGAGGAACCACATATTCGCAGACAGACAGATAATAGGCAGACCGACTGACAGACAAGGAGACAGAAATGAATACCTACAGCCAGACAGTCAGGCAGACAGATTGGCAGGAATAGCTACAGCCTCGCAGACAGACACAACGGCAGAGACAGAAAGGCAGATATACAGACAGACAGACATGCACACAGAGAAATAGGCAGACAGGCACACAGATAGACAGACAGAAAGGCAGACCAATAGACTCACAGACAGTCAGACGCACGGAGCGAAAAAGAGGCAGACCGGCAGACAGAACGGCAGACCGACCGGCAGACAGATAGGAAAACAGGCAGACAGACACGGAGACCCACAGACTCGCAGACACATAGGAAAAGAGATAGATACAGAGAGACTGGGAGACGGGCAGACAGACAGACAGGTACACAGATAGATAGACAGAAAAGCGGTTAGACAGACCTGCAGACAGACAGACAGATGGGAAGATAGGCAGACGGTTACACAGACTTACAGACTCGCAGACAGACTTACAGACAGACAGATAGGAAAGCAGGCAGACAGACACGCAGACCCACAGACTCGAAGACATACAGATACACAGATTGGCAAGAATACCAAAAGCCTCGCAGACAGACACACCGGCAGAGACAGATAGGCTTATATACAGACAGACAGATATGCAGATCGAGAGACAGGCAGACGGGCAGACATTCAGACAGGCACACAGAAAGACACACAGAAAGGCAGACCAATAGACTCGCAGACAGTCTGACGAACAGGCAGAGAGAGAGAGAGAGGCAGACAAGCAGACAGACATTCAGACAGACCGACATAGAGAGAGAGAGAGAGAGATAGAGACAGAAAGAAAGAGAGAAAGAGAGACAGAGAGAGAGAAAGAGTCAGAGAGAGAGAAAATGAGAGAGGCCTATAGACTCGCAGACAGATAAGAAGAACCACATATTCGCAGGCAGACAGATAATATGCAGTCCGATAGGAAGTCAAAGAGACAGACTGGAATACCCACAGCCAAGGCAGACGGATAAAGAGAACCACAGACTCACAGACATGCAAACACACAGGAAGAGAGAAAGATGGACAGACAGTCAGGCAGACAGATTGGCAGGAATACATACAGACTCGCAGATAGACACACCTGCAGAGACAGACAGGCTGATATACAGACAGACAGACATGCACACAGAAAAACAGGCAGACGGGCAGATAGACAGACAGGCACACAGATAGACAGCCAGAATGACTGACCAATAGCCTCGCAGACAGTCAGGCGCACCGGCAGACAGAAAGAGACAGACAGACAGGCTAACCGACCGGCGGACAGACAGACAGATAGGAAAACAGGCAGACAGACACGCAGACCCACAGACTCGCAGACATACAGAAACAAAGGAAGAGAGAGAGAGATACACAGACAGGCAGGCAGACAGTTTGGCAGGAATACCTAAAGCCCCAAATACAGACACACCGGCAGAGACAGATAGGCTGATAGACAGACAGACATGCGGACAGAGAGACAGGCAGACAGACAGACAGGCAGACAGACAGACAGGCACACAGATAGACAGACAGTAAGGCAGCCCAATAGACTCGCAGACAGTCAGGCGCCCGGGCAGAGAGAGAGAGAGACAGACAGACACGCAGACCGAAAGGCGGACAGATAATAAAACAGACAGACAGACACGCAGAGCCACAGACTCGCAGACATAGAGACACACAGGAAGAGAGAGAAAGATTCACAGCCTCGCAGGCAGACACACCGGCAGAGACTGACAGGCTGTTATAATAAGACAGAAAAACATGCAGACAGAGAGACAGGCAGACAGACAGACAGGCTCACAGATATACAGACAGAAAGGCAGATTAATAGACTCGCAGACAGTCAGATGCACGGGCAGACAGAGAAAGACAGACAGACAGGCAGACCGACCGGCGGACGGATAAGAAAACAGGCAGACAGGCACGCAGACCCACAGACTCGCAGACATGCTGACTCACAAGAAGAGAGAGATACAATGACAGTCAGGCAGACAGATAGACGGACACACCGGCAGAGACAGACAGGCTGATATACAGACGGAGACAGACAGGCTGATATACAGACAGACAGACATGGAGACAAAGAGACAGGCAGACGGGCAGACAGACAGACAGGCACACAGATAGACAGACAGAAAGGCAGACCAATAGACTCGCAGACAGTCGGACTCCCAGGCAGAGAGAGAGAGAGGCAGACAGGCAGACAGACAATCAGACAGACCGACAGAGAGAGAGAGAAAGACAGAAAGAGAGAGAGAGACAGAGAGAGAGAGAGAAAGGGAGAGAGACCTATAAACTCGCAGACAGATAAGAAGAACCACATATTCGCAGACAGACAGACAGAGAGGCTGATAGAATGATAGGCAGTGCGATAGACAGACAGAGAGACAGACAGGAATACCTATAGCCTCACAAGCAGACACAACGGCAGAGACAGACAGGCTGATAAACAGACAGGCAGACATGCAGTCAGAGAGACAGGTAGACGGGCAGGCAGACACACAGACAGGCACACAGATAGACAGGCAGAAAGACGGAAAGGCAGACCAATAGACTCGCAGACAGTCAGACACACGGGCACAGAGAGAGACAGACAGACAGACAGGCAGACAGACAGGCAGACCGACCGGGAGACAGATAGGAAACAAGCAGACAGACACTCAGACTCACAGACTCGCTGACAAAGAGACACACAGGAAGAGAGAGAGAGAGAGAGATACACAAACAGGCAGGCAGACAGATTGGTAGGAATACCTACAGCCTCGCAGACAGACACACCGGCAGAGACAGTCAAGTAGACTTACAGATAGACAGATATGTAGACAGAGAGACAGGCAGACAGGTACACAGATAGACAGACAGAAAGGCAGACAGACTGACAGATAGGAAGATAGGCAGACGGCCACACAGACCCACAGACTCGCAGACATACAGACACACAGGAAGAGAGAGATATACACAGAGAGTCAGGCAGATATATAGACAGGAATGGCCACAGCATCGCAGACAGACGCACTGGCAAAGACAGATAGGCTGATATACAGACAGACAAACAAGCAGACAGAGAGACGGCAGACAGACAGACAGGCACACAGATAGCCAGACAGAAAGGCAGACCAAGAGACGCACGGGCAGATAGAGAGGGGCAGACAAGCAGACAGGCAGACCGACCACCAGACAGATAGGAAACAAGCAGACTGACAAGCAGACTCGCAGACAAAGAGACACACAGGAAGAGAGAGAGAGATACACAGACAGGCTGGCAGACAGATTGGTAGGAATACCTACATCCTCGCAGACAGACACACAGACAGATATGTAGACAGAGAGACAGGCAGACGGGCAGACAGGTACACAGATAGTCAGACAGAAAGGCAGTGTCTGTCTGCCTTTCTGTCTGTCTACATATCTGTCTGTTTGTAAGTCTACCTGGCAGATAGACACACCGGCAGGGACAGACAGGAAGACTTACAAGCAGACGGACAGACAGACAGACAGAAAGGCAGACAGACTGACAGATAGGAAGATAGGCCGACGGCCACACAGACTCGCAGACATACAGACACACAGGAGGAGAGAGAGATACACAGACAGTCAGGCAGATAGATAGACAGGAATACCCAAGGCATCGCAGACAGGCGCACGGGCAGAGATAGATAGGGTGATATACAGACAGACAGACATGCAGACAGAGAGACAGGCGGACGGGCAGACAGACAGACAGGCACACAGATAGAGAGACAGAAAAAAAGACCAATAGACTCGCAGACAGTCAGACGCACGGGCAGAGAGAGAGAGAGAGAGACGCAGACAGGCAGACAGACGGGCAGACTGACCGGCAGGCAGGCAGACAGATAGGAAGATAGTCAGACGTTCACACAAACCTACAGGCTCGCAGACACACAGGAAGAGAGCGATATACACAGACAATCAGGCAGAAAGATAGATACCTACAGCCTCGCAGACAGACAATCCGGCAGAGACAGACAGGCTGATATACAGACAGGCAGGCAAGCAGACAGGCAGACAGGCTGACAGACAGACAGGCAGATCGACCGGAATCGAAATACGAAACAAGCAGACAGACACTCAGACCCACAGACTCGCTGACAAAGAGACTCACAGGAAGAGAGAAAGGGAGAGATACACAGACACGCAGGTAGACACAGGCAGGCAGACACACAGACAGATAGGAAGATAGGCAGACGGTCACACAGACCCACAGGCTCGCAGACATACAGACACACAGGAAGAAAGAAAGATACACAGACAGTCAGGCAGACAGATAGACAGGAATACCAACAGCCTCGCAGACAGACACACCGGCAGAGACAGACAGGCTGATATACAGACAGACGGACATGCAGACAGGCAGATTGGCAGACAGACAGACAGGCACACAGATAGACAGACAGAAAAGCAGACCAATAGAATCGCAGACAGTCAGACGCACGGGCAGACAGGCAGACAGGTAGGAAAACAGGCAGACTGACACGCAGACCCACACACTCTCATACATAGGGATACACAGGAAGATAGAGAGATACACAGACAGTCAGGCAGACAGATACCCGGGAATACCTACAGCCTCTCTGACAGACACACCGGCAGAGACAGACAGGCTGATCTACAGACAGACGGATATGCAGACAGAGAGACAGGCAGACGGACACACAGGCAGACAGGCACACAGATAGACAGACAGAAAGGCAACCCAATAGACTCGCAGACAGTCAAACGAACGGGCAGAGAGAAAGAGAGACAGGCAGACCGACCGGCAGGCAGACACAGACTTAGGAAAACGGGCAGATATGCACGCAGACACACAGGAAGAGAGAGAAAGATACACAGACAGTCAGGAAGACAGATACCCGGGAATACCTACAGCCTCGCAGACAAACACACCGGCAGAGACAGACCGGCAGACTAAGAGACAGACAGGAATACCTACAGGCACACAGGAAGAAAGAGAGAGATACACAGACAGACAGGCCGACAGATTGGCAGGAATACCTACAGCCTCGCAGGCAGACGCACGGGCAGAGGCAGACTTACAGACAGGCAGGCAGACAGGCAGGCATACAGACAGATAGGCATACAGATAGTCAGACTGAAAAAGAGACAGACAGACATTCAGGCAGACCGACACAGAGAGAGAGAGACAGACAGAGAGAGAGAGACAGAGAGAGAGACAGACAGATAGTAAACAAGCAGGCACACACTCAGACCCACAGACTCGATAAAGAGACACACACGAAGAGAGAGAGAGATACACAAACAGACAGGCAGACGGATTGGTAGGAATACCTACATCCTCGCAGACAGACACACCGGCAGAGACAGACAGGAAGACTCATAGACAGATATGTAGACCGAGAGACAGGCAGACGGGCAGACGGGAAGACGGGCAGACAGCTACACAGTTATACATACAGAAAAGCAAACAGACAGACCGGCAGACAGACTGACAGATAGGAAGACTGCCACAGGAAGAGAGAGATAGACAGGCAGACGGGCAGACAGACAGACAGGCACACAGATAGAGAGACAGAAAAAAAGACCAATAGACTCGCAGACAGTCAGACGCACGGGCAGAGAGAGAGAGAGAGGCAGACAGAGCCTGTCTGTCATATCTGTCTGTCTGTAAGTCTGCCTGTCTGTCTCTGCCGGTGTGTCTGTCTGCGAGGAGTTGGGTCTGTGTATCCGCCTGCCTATCTTCCTATCTGTCTGTCTGTCTGCCGGTCTGTCTGTCTGTCTGACTGCATCTGTTTATCAGCCTGTCTGTCTCTGCCGGTGTGTCTGTCTGCGAGGCTGCAGGCATTCCTGCCAATCTGTCTGCCTGCCTGTTTGTGTATTTCTCTGTCTCTTCATGTGTGCCTGTATGTCTGCGAGTCTGTGGGTCTGCGTGTCAGTCTGCTTGTTTACCTGTCTGCCGGTTATACAGACAGACAGACATGCAGACAGAGAGACAGGCAGACTGACAGACAGGCACACAGATAGACAGACAGAGGGGCAGACCAATAGACTCGCCGACAGTCAGACGCAAGGGCAGAAAGAGAGGGACAGACAGGCAGACAGGCAGACCGACCGGCAGATAGACAGACAGCTAGGAAAACAGGCAGGCAGACACGCAGACCCACAGACACGCCGGCATACACACACAGGTAGAGAGAGAGAGAGAAACACAGACAGTCAGGGAGACAGATAAACAGGAAAACCTACAGCCTCGCAGACAGACACATCGGCAGAGACAGCCAGGCTGATATACAGGCAGACAGACATGCAGACAAAGAGACAAGCAGGCGGGCAGACAGACAGACAGGCACACAGATAGACAGACAGAAAGGCAGACCAATAGACTCGCAGACAGTCAGAAGCACGGGCAAAGAGAGAGAGGCGGACAAGCAGACAGACAGGCAGACCGACCGGCAGACATATAGGAAGATAGACAGACAGAAAGGCAGACCCACAGACTCGCAGACACACAGGTCGAGAGGGAGAGATACACAGTCAGGCAGACAGATAGTTAGAAATACCTACAGCTTCGCAGACAGACATCCCGGCAGAGACAGACAGGCCGATATATAGACACACAGACATGCAGACAGAGACGCAGGCAGACGGGCAGACAGACAGACAGACAGACAGACAGACAGACAGACAGACACAAAGGCAGACCAATAGACTCGCAGACAGTCAGACGCACGGACAGAGAGAGAGAGGCAGTCAGGCAGACAGACAGGCAGACCGACCGACAGGCAGAAAGACAGATAGAAAAACTGGCAGACAGACATGCAGACCCACAGATTCGCAGACATACAGATACACAGGAAGACAGACAGAGACAGGTAAAGGGACAGAGCGACAGATAGGGAGAAAGAGAGAAAAACAGGCAGAATTACCAGCAGACAGACAGATAGATAGGTATATATGCAGACAGAAACGCAGGTCCACAGACTCGCAGACATACAAACACACAGGAAGAGAGAGACACACAGACAGTCAGGCAGACAGATAGGCAGGAATACCTGCAGCCTCGCAGACGGCCACACCGGTCGAGACAGATAGGCAGATATACAGATAGGCAGATATACAGATAGGCAGATATACAGACAGACAGACAAGCAGACACAGAGACAGGCAGACTGTCAGACGTACGGGCAGAGAGAGAGAGGCAGACAAGCAGACAGACAGACAGACACATATAGCCAGACAGAAAGGCAGACCAATTGAGTCGCAGAAATTCAGACGCACGGGCAGAGAGAGAGACAGAGGCAGACAAACAGGCAGACAGACCGGCAGACAGATAGGCAGAAAGGCAGACAGACATGCAGACCCACAGACTCACAGACATACAGACACATAGGAAGAGTGAGAGAGAGAGAGAGAGAGAGATAAAGGGAGAGAGAGACAGATAGGGAGAAAGAGAGAATGAGGCAGAATGACCAACAGACAGACAGATAAATATGTATATATGCAGACAGACATGCAGGCCCACAGACTAGCAGACAAACAAACACACAGGAAGAGAAAGATACACAGACAGATAGGCAGGAATACCTGTAGCCTCGCAGACGGCCACACCGGTCGAGACAGATAGGCAGATATACAGACAGACAGACATGCAGACAGAGCGACAGGCAGACGGGCAGGCAGACAGACAGGCACACAGAAAGACAGACAGAAAGGCAGACAAAAAGACAGAAAGGCAGACAAATTGGCTCGCAGACAGTCAGACGTACGAGCAGAGAAAGAGAACATAGGCAGACAGACAGGCAGACCGACCGTCTCGCAGACATACACACACAGGAAGAGAGAGAGAGAGAAATACACAGATAGGCAGTTAAACAGATAGGCAGACATACAGCCTCTTAGACAGACACACCGGCAGAGACAGACAGGCATATATACAGACAGACAGACATGCTGACAGTGAGACAGGCACACGGGCAGACAGGCAGACAAATAGACTGAAGGGCTGACAAATTGACTCGCAGACAGTCAGACGTACGGGCAGAGACAGAGACAGAAAGGCAGACAGACAGGCAGACCGACCGAACTCGCAGACATACACACACAGGTAGAGAGAGAGAGATACACAGACAGGCAGGAATACCTACAGCCTCGCAGACAGACACACCAGAAGAGACAGAGAGAAAGGATGAGAAAGGGAGAGAGTCCTATAGACTCACACACAGATAAGAAGACCAACATTTTCGCAGACAGATGGGCTGACAGGATGATAGGCAGTCCGACAGCAGACAGAGAGACAGACAGGAATACCTATAGCCTCGCAAATAGACACTCCAGCAGAGACAGACATGCAGATATACAGACAGACAGATATGTAGACACAGCCAAAGGCAGACGGGCTCACAGAATGACAGGCACACAGCTAGACAGACAGAAAGGTAGACAGAGAGACCGGCAGACAGACAGACACATAGGACGATAGGCAGGCGGACACACAGACCCAAAGCCTCGCAGACAGACAAACCGGCAGAGACAGACAGTCAGACTTACAGACAGACAGACCGACCGAATCGCAGACATACACACACAGGTAGAGAGAGAGAGATACACAGACAGGCAGGAATACCTACAGCCTCGCAGACAGACACACCAGTAGAGACAGAGAGAAAGGATGAGAAAGGGAGAGAGTCCTATAGACTCACACACAGATAAGAAGACCAACATTTTCGCAGACAGATGGGCTGACAGGATGATAGGCAGTCCGACAGACAGACAGAGAGACAGACAGGAATACCTATAGCCTCGCAAATAGACACTCCAGCAGAGTCAGACATGCAGATATACAGACAGACAGATATGTAGACACAGCCAAAGGCAGACGGGCTCACAGAATGACAGGCACACAGATAGACAGACAGAAAGGTAGACAGAGAGACCGGCAGACAGACAGACACATAGGACGATAGGCAGGCGGACACACAGACCCAAAGCCTCGCAGACAGACAAACCGGCAGAGACAGACAGTCAGACTTACAGACAGACAGATATTAAGACAGAGATACAGGCAGATGGGCAGACAGACAGACAGGCACACAGATAGACAGGCAGAAAGGCAGACCAATTGACTCGTAGACAGTCAGACGAACGGGCAGAGAGAGAGAGGCAGACAGGCAGACAGGTAGACAGACAGGCAGGCCGACCGGCAGACAGACAGACAGATAGGAAAACAGGCAGACAGACATGCAGACCCACAGTCTCGCAGACATACAGACACATAGAAATAGAGAAAGAGATACACAGAAGGGCATTCATAATGAGACAGAGAGAGAGAGAGAGAGAGAGAGAGAGAGAGAGAGAGAGAGAGAGAGAGAGAGAGAGAGAGAGAGAGAGAGAGAGAGAGAGAGAGAGAGAGAGAGAGGAGAGAGGAGAGGGAGAGAGATGGAGAGAGAGGGAGAGAGAGAGAGAGAGAAAGAGAGAGAGACCCAAAGACGCTCAGACAGATAAGAAGAACAACATATTCGCATACAGATAGACAGTTAGGCTGACAGAACGTTAGTCAGTCAGATAGACAGTCAAAGAGACATACAGGAATACCAACAGCCTAGCAGTCAGATGGGGAGAGACAGACCTATTGACTCGCATACAGATAAGTAGAACAACATATTCGCAGACAGACACAGAGAGGCTGACAGGATGATAGGCATTCAAACAGAGAGAGAGACAGACATGCGTAGAAATAGACAGACAGGAAGACAGCCTTACAGACCCGCAGACTGACGGGAAATTAGGAAAACACAAAGACAGATGGGCAGAGAGAGAGATAGACAGGCAGACAGACATGAGACAAACAGGCAGACAGACCGGCAGACAGATAGGTAGAAATACCTACAGCTTCGCAGACAGACATATCGGCAGAGACAGACAGGCCGATATATAGACACACAGACATGCAGACAGGGAGGCAGGCAGACGGGCAGACAGACAGACAGGTACACAGATAGACAGACAGAAATGGAACACAGACAGACCGGCAAAAAGACAGAAAAATAGGAAGATAGGCAAACGGTCACTCAGACCTGCATACCCGCAGACAAACAGACACACAGTTAGGGAGAGAGATACACAGACAGTCAGACAGACAGATAGACAGGAATATCTACAGCTTCGCAGACAGACACACCGGAAAAGACAGACAGGCTGATATACAGACAGACAGAAATGCAGACAGAGAGACAGGCAGGCGGGCAGACAGACAGACAGGCACACAGATAGACAGACAGAAAGGCAGAACAATAGACCCGCAGACAGTCAGACGCACGGGCAGAGAGAGATAGAGAGGCAGACAAGCAGATAGGGAGCTAGACCGACCGGCAGACAGATAGAAAAACAGGCAGACGGTCACACAGACTTACAGACTCGCAGACATAGAGACACACAGGAAGAGAAAGAGAGATACACACACAGGCAGGCAGATACACACACAGATACACACACAGGCCTACAGCCTCGCAGACAGGCACACCGGCAGAGACAGACAGGTAGACTAGCAGACAGCCAGATATGTAGACAGAGAGACAGGCAGACAAGCACATAGACAGACAGGTACACCGATAACAAGACAGAAATGCAGACAGACGTCTGTCCGGCAGACAGATTTACAGATAGGCAGACGGTCACACAAACCCACAGACTCGCAGACATATAGATTCACAGGAATAGAGAGAGATACACAGACAGTCAGGCAGACAGATAGACAGGAATACCTACAGCATCGCAGACAGACGCACCGGCAGAGACAGACAGGCTGATATACAGACAGACCGACATGCAGATAGAGAGACATACAGACGGGTAGACAGACAGACAGGCACACAGATAGACTGACAGAAAGGCAGACCAATAGACTCGCAGACCGACCGGAGGCCAGACAGACAGATAGGAAAACATGCAGACGGACACGCAGACCCAAATACTCGGAGACATAGAGAAACACAAGAAGAGAGAGAGAGAGATACACAGACAGGCAGGCAGACAGATAGGCAGGAACACCTACAGCATCGCAGACTGATGCTCCGGCAGAGGCAGACAGGCTGCTATACAGACAGACAGACATGCAGACAGAGAGACAGGCTGACGGGCAGACAGACAGGCACACAGATAGACAGACAGAAAGGCAGACCAATAGACTCGCAGACAGTCAGACACCCGGGCAAAGAAAGAGAAACAGACAGACAGGCAGACCGACCGACTCGCAGACATACACACACAGGAAGAGAGAGAGAGATGCACAGTCAGGCAGGAATACCTACAGCCTCGCAGACAGACACACCGGCAGAGACAGACTGGCAGACATACAGACAGATAGGCATACAGATTGTCAGACTAAAAAAGAGACAGACAGATAGGCATAGAGACAGACATTCAGACTGAATTACATATAAGCATAGAAAGAAAGAGAGAGAGAGAGAGAGAGAGACAGAGAGAGAGAAAGAGAAGAGAGAGAGAGAGAGAGAGAGAGAGGAGAGAGAGAGAGAGAGAGAGAGAGAGAGAGAGAGAGAGAGAGAGAGAGAGAGAGAGAGAGAGAGAGAGAGAGAGAGAGAGAAATAGAGAGAGAGGTCGAGACCTATTGACTCGCAGACAGATAAGTAGAGAGAGAGAGAGAGAGAGACAGATAGAGAATGAGAGAGACAGATAGAGAGAAAGAGGCCTATTGACAGATAAGTACAACAACATATTCGCTGGCAGACACAGAGAGGCTGACAGGATGATAGGCAGTCAAACAGGCAAAGAGACAGACATGCGTATAAATAGACAGACAGGAAGACAGCCTTACAGACCCGCAGACTGACGGAAAAGTAGGAAAACAGACAGACAGACGGCCAGAGAAGGAGACAGACAGACAGTAGAAAAACAGGCTGACAGCCGGGCAGACAGATAGGCAGGCAGACATTCAGACCCACAGACTCACAGACATACAGACACACAGTAAGAGAGAGAGAGAGAAAGATAAAGAGAGAGAGACCTATTGACTTGCAGACAGTTAGGTAGAACAACATATTTGCAGAGAGACACGGAGAGGCTGACAGGATGATAGGCAGCCTCGCAGACAGTCACACCGGCAGAGACAGACAGGCAGATATATAGACATACAGACATGCAGATAGTGAGACAGTCAGACGGGCAGACAAACAGACAGGCACACAGATAGACAGACAGAAAGGCAGAGAGAGAGAGAGGCAGACAGACAGGCAGGGCGACTGGCTGGCAAACAAACAGATAGGAAAACAGGCAGACAGACACGCAGACGCACAAACTCACAGACAAATAAACACATGGGAAGAGAGAGCGATACACAGACAGACATTCAGACAGATAGGCAGGAATACCTACAGCCTCGCAGACAGACACACCGGCAAAGACAGACAGGAAGACTTACAGACAGACAGATATGTAGACAGAGAGACACGCAGACAGGCAGACAGACTCGCAGCCATACAGACACACAGGAAGTGGGAGAGATACACAAACAGTCAGGCAGATAGATAGACAGGAATACCGACTGCCTCGCAGATAGACACACCGATAGAGACAGACTGGCTGATAGACAGACAGACAGACATGCAGACAGAGCGACAGGCAGACGGGCAGACAGACAGACAGGCACACAAATAGACAGACAGAAAAGCATACCAATGGACACGCAGACAGTCAGACGCAGGAGCAGAGAGAGAGAGAGAGGCAGACAAGCAGACAGACAGGCAGATAGGAAGATAGGCAGACGGTCAGACTGACAAGCAGACAGACAGACAGAAAGGCAGGCAGAAAGGCAAGCACACCCACAGACTCACAGACATAGAGATACACAGCAA
Source organism: Drosophila montana (assembly GCF_035044405.1). Lineage (NCBI taxonomy): Eukaryota > Metazoa > Arthropoda > Insecta > Diptera > Drosophilidae > Drosophila > Drosophila montana. The sequence continues at coordinate 41,116 of NW_026998875.1, read as the reverse complement.
GAGAGAAAGAGATACACAGACAGTCAGGCAGGCAGATAGACAGGAATACCAACAGCATTGTAGACAGACGCACCTGCAGAGACAGACAGACTGATATACAGACAGACAGACATGCAGACAAAGAGACAGGCAGACGGGCAGACAGGCACACAGATAAACTGACAGAAAGGCAGACCAATAGACTCGCAGACAGTCAGACTCACGGGCAGATACAGAGAGGCAGAAAAGTAGACAGAGCGACCGGCAGACAGATAGGAAAACAGGCAGACAGACATTCAGACCCACAAACGCGCAGACATACAGACACACAGGAAGAGACAGAAAGAGGGAGAGAAAGAGACAGACAGATAAGCATACAGATATTCAGACTGAAAAAGAGACAGACAGAACAACATATTTGCAGACAGACAGACAGATTAACAGGATGATAGGCAGTCAGAAAGAGAGACATACATGTGTAGAAATTGACAGACAGGAAGACAGACTAACAGACACGCAGACTGACGGAAAATTAGGAAAACAGACAGACAAACTGGCAGAGACAGTGACAGCCAGGCTGACAGACAGGCAGACAGACCGGCAGACAGACAGATAGATAGGTAGATAGGCAGACAGACACGCAGACCCACAGGAGAGAGAGACACACAAACAGAAATAACTACAGCCTCGCAGACAGACACACCGGCAGAATAAACAGGCAGATATACAGACAGACAGACATGCAAACAGCGAGACAGAAAGACGCGCAGAAAAACAGACAGGCACATAATTAGACAGAATAAAAGTTAGACAAATAGACAGAAAGACAGACAAATTGACACGCAGACAGTCAGACGCACGGGCAGAGACAGACACAGACAGGCAGACAGACAGGCAGACAGACAGGCAGACAGACAGTCAGACGGTAACACAGACCCGCAAACATACAGACACACAGAAAGAGAGAGAGATACACAGACAGTCAGGCAGACAGAAAGACAGGAATACCTACAGCCTCGCTGGCAGGCTAACCGGCAGAAACAGACAGGCAGATATACAGACAGACAGACATGCAGACAGACAGACGGGCACACAGATAGAAATGCAGAAAGGCAGATAAATAGACAGAAAGGCAGACATATTGACTCGCAGACAGTCAGACGCATGGGCAGAGACAGGCAGGCATACAAACAGGCAGAACGACAGGCAGACAAACAGACAGATAGGAAGATAGGCAGACGGCAGACAGACCCACAGACTCGCAGACGTACAGACACACAGGAAGAGAGAGATACATAGACAATCAGGCAGACAGATAGACAGGAATACCTACAGCCTCTCAGACAAAAACACCGGCAGAGACAGACAGACATGCACACTGAAAGACAAGCAGGCGAGCAGACAGACAGACAGGCAGGCACACAGATAGACAGACAGAAAGGCAGACCAATACACTTGCAGTCAGTCAGACGCACGGGCCGAAAGAGAGACAGACAGGCAGACACACAGTCAGACCGACCGGCAGACAGACAGATAGGAAAATAGGCAGACAGGCACGCAAACCCACAGACTCGCAAACATGGAGACACACTGGAAGAGAGAGAAAGAAAAACAGACAGGCCGACAGACCGCAGACAAACTGACAGATAGGCACACAGTCACACAGCCCCACAGACCCACAGACCACAGACAGGCACACAAATAGACAAAATGAAAGGTAGACAAATAGACAGAAAGACAGACAAGTTAACTCGCAGACAGTCAGTCGAACGGGCAGAGACAGACAGGCAGACAGAAAGACTGTTAGGAAAACAGGCAGGCAGGCAGACAGACACGTAGACCCACAAATTGCAGACATACAGACACAAAGGAAGAGAGAGAGACACACAGACAGTCAGGCAGACAGATAGACAGGAGTACCTACAGCCTCGCAGATAGACACACCGGCAGAGACAGACAGGCAGATATACAGACAGACAGACATGCAGGTAGACAGACAGGCACACAGATAGACGCACAGAAAGGCAGACATATTGACTCGCAGACAGTAAGACTCATGGGCAGAGACAGGCAGGCAGAAATACAGGCAGACCAAACATTAAACAGACAGACAGGTAGAACAACAGGCAGACAGTCACGCAGACCCACAGGCTCGCAGACATAAAGACACACAGGATGAGAAAAAGAGATACACAGGCAGGCAGGCAGACAGATATGCTGGAATACCTACAGCCTCCCAGACAGACACACCAGCAGAGACAGACAGGCAGACTCACACACACACTGATATGCAGACCTATAGAATCGCTGACAGACAGGCACACAGGCAGAGAGAGAAAAAGATAGACAGACAGACAGGCATACAGACATAGAGAGAGTGGGAGAGAGAGAGAGACAGAGGGAGAGAGAGAGGGAGAAAACGACCTATTGACTCGCAGATTGATAAGAAGAACAACATATTCGAAGGCAGACAGACATACAGGAAGAGAGAGAGACACACAGACAGTCTCGTAGACAAACACACCGGCAGAGACAGACAGGCAGATATACAGACAGACAGACATGCAGACAGAGAGACAGGCAAACGGGCAGACAGGCAGACGGGCACACAGATAGGCAGGCAGAAGGGCAGACAAGTAGACAGAAAGGCAGACAAATTAAATCGCAGTCAGTCAGACGCACGGACAGAGAAAGATACAGACAGGCAGGCAGACATACCGGTGGGAAAACAGTCAGACTGACACGCAGACCGAAAGACTCGCAGGCATACAGACAAACAGGAAGAGAGAGAGAGCGAGATGCACAGACAGGCAGGCAGACAGACACCCTCGCAGACAGACACACCGGCTGAGACAGACAGGCAGACAAACAGGCAGATAGGTATACAGATAGTCAGACTGAAAAAGTGACAGACAGAACAACATATTCGCAGACAGACAGACAGAGAGGCAGGCAGCATGATAGACAGTCAGACAGAGAGGCAGAGATGTGTAAAGATAGACAGATAGGAAGACAGACTTACAGACCCGCAGACTGACGGAAAAATAGGAATACAGACAGACAGACAGGTAGAGAGAGAGACAGACAGGCAGACAGACAGGCAGACAAACAGTCAGACAGACCGTCAGACAGACAGACGGATAGGTAGATAGGCAGACAGACACGCAGACCCACAGACTGGCAGACATACAGACACACAGAAAGAGAGCGAGAATCGCCGACAGGGAGGCAGACATACAGGAATACATACAGTCTCGCAGACAGACATACCGGTAGAACCAGACAGGCAGATATACAGACAGACAGATATGCAGACAGAGAGACAGGCCGACGCGCAGACAGACAGACAGGCACACTGATAGACAGACAGAAAAGCAGACCAGTAGACTCGCAGACAGACAGACGCGCGGGCAGAGAGATAGATAAACAGGCAGAAAGCAGGCAGACCGACCGGCAGGCAGACAAAGATATGGGAAAACAGGCATACAGACACGCAGACATAAAGACACACAGGATGAGAAAGAGAGGTACACAAACAGGCAGGCAGACAGATAGGCAGGAATACCTACAGCCTCGCAGACAGACGCACCAGCAGAGACAGACAGGCAGACTTACGGACTGACAGAGAGGCAATAGGTAGATAGGCAGACAGACACGCACACCCACAGACTCAAGGACATACAGACACACAGGTAGAGAACGAGACACATAGACAGTCAGGCAGACAGATAGACAGGACATCCTCGCAGACAGACACCGGCAGAGACAGACAGGCAGATATGCTGACAGGCAGACATCCAAACAGAGAAACAGGAAGACTTACAGACAGTCAGATGTGTTCCTGTATCACACAGGAAGAGAGAGAGACACACCGACAGTTAGGCAGACAGATAGACAGGAAATCCTTCAGAGAGACAGGCAGACGGGCAGACAGACAGACAGGCAGACAGGCACACAGATAGACAGACAGAAAGACAGACAAATAGGCTCGCAGACAGTCAGACGCGCGGCTGCCAGATAGGTAGATAAGCAGATAGACACGCAGACCCACAGACTCGCAGACATACAGACACACAGGAAGAAAGAGAGACACACAGACAGTCAGGCAGACAGATAGACAGGAATACCTACAGCCGAGCAGACAGACACACCGGAAGAGACAGGCAGACAGAGAGACAGGCAGCCGGCAGACAGACAGACATGCACACAGATAGACAGACAGAAAGGCAGAAAATTTACTCGCATACAGTCAGACATACGGGCAGAGACAGAGACAGACAGGCAGACAGACGGGCAGGCAGACAGGCAGACAGACAGGCAGACCGACCGGCAGAGAGACAGACAGTTAGGAAAACAGGCAGACAGACAAGCAGACCCACAGACTCGCAGACCTACAGTCACATAGGAAAAGAAAGAGAGAGATACACAGACAGGCAGGCAGACAGACAGGAATACCTACAGCCTTGCAGACAGACACACCGGCAGTGGCAGACAGGCAGACAGAAAGGCATGCAGATAGTAGACTGACAACGATACAGACAGAACAACATATTCACAGACAGACAGACAGAGAGGATGACAGGATGATAGGCAGTCAGACAGATAGACAGAGAGACAGACATGCGTAGAAATAGACAGATAGGAAGACAGACTTCAAGACAGTCGGAAAATGAGGAAAACAGACTGACAGACGGGCAGAGAGAGAGAGAGAGAGAGAGAGAGAGAGAGAGAGAGAGAGAGAGAGAGAGAGACAAGCAGTCAGACAGACCGGCATACAGATACACGGATAGGTAGATAGGCAGACCGACACGCAGACCCACAGACTCTTAGACATACAGACACACTGGGAGAGAAAAATACACAGACAGTCAGTCAGACAGACAGGTACACCGATAGACAGACAGAAAGGCAGTCAGACAGACAGGCAGTCAGACAGGCAGATAGGAAGATGGGCAGACGGTCACACCGACCCACAGACTCGCAGACAAACAGACACACAGGCAGACAGACAGGCAGACCGACCGGCAGACAGATAGGAAAACAGGCAGACGGTCACACTGAACTACAGACTCGCAGACACAGAAACACACAGGAAGAGAGAGAGATACACAGACAGGCAGGCAGACAGTTAGACAGGAAAATCTACAGCCTCGCAGACACACCGGCAGAAACAGACAGGTAGACTAACAGACAGACAGATATATAGACAGAGAGACAGGCATACGAGCAGACAGACAGACAGGTACACAGATAGACAGATAGTAAGGCAGACAGACAGACCGGCAGAAAGACAGACAGATAGGAAGATAGGCAGACGGTCACAGACTCGCAGACAAACAGACACACAGGAAGGGAGAGAGATACACAGACAGTCAGGCAGACAGAAAGACAGGAGTACCTACAGCATCGCAGACAAACGTACCGGCAGAGACAGACAGACTGATATACAGACAGACAGTCATACATACAGAGAGACAGGCAGACGAGCAGACAGACAGGCAGGCACACATATAGACAGACGGAAAGACAGACCAATAGATTCGCTGACAGTCAGACGCACGTGCAGAGAGAGAGAGGCAGGCAAGCAGACAAACATTCAGACAGACCTACATATAGAGACCGAGAGAGAGAGAGAGACATAGAGAGAGAAAGAGAGAGAGAGAGAGAGAGAGAGAGAGAGAGAGAGAGAGAGAGAGAGAGAGAGAGAGAGAGAGAGAGAGAGAGAGAGAGAGAGAGAGGGATAGAAAAAGATAGAGGGAGAGAGAGAGAGGGATAGAAAAAGATAGAGGGAGAGAGAGAGAGACAGACAGGGAGAATGGGAGACAAAGAGAGGAGAGAGACAGAGAGAGAGAGAATGGGAGAGAAACCTTTAGACTCGCACACAGATAAGAAGAACCACATATTCGCAGACAGACAAATAATAGGCAGTCCGACAGACAGACAGAATTACCTACAGCATAAGCAGACGAACACATAGACCCACAGACTCGTATACATGCAATCACACAGGAAGAGAGAGAGAGATAATCAGACAGTCTGTCAGACAGATTGGCAGGAATACCTACAGACAGACAGACATAGGGACAGACAGGAAGATATGCAGACAGACACATAGACAGGCATACAGACAGACAGACTGGCACACAGATTGACATAGAGAGAGAGAGAGAGAGAGAGAGAGAGAGAGAGAGAGAGAGAGAGTTAGAGAAAGATAGATAGGAAGACAGGAAGATAGCCTTCAGACCCGCAGGCGGACGGAAAATTAGGAAAACAGACAGACAAACGGGTAGAGAGAGAGACAGACAGGCAGACAGGCAGACATACAGACAGATAGACATACAGATAGTCAGACTGAAAAAGAGACAGACAGACAGACAGATATCTAGACAGAGAAACAGGTAGAGGGGCAAATAGAAAGACAGGCGCACAGATATACCGACAGAAAGGCACACAGACTGACCGGCAGACAGATAGGAAGATAGGCAGGCGGTCACACAGACCCACAGACTCGCAGATATACAAAAAGGAAGAGAGAGAGATATACAGACAGTGAGGCAGACAGATAGACAGGAATACCTACAGCCTCGCAGACAGACACACCGGCAGAGACAGACCGGCTGATATACAGACAGACAGACATGCACACAGAGAGACAGGCAGACCGGCAGATAGACAGATAAGCACAGAGATAGACAAACAGAAAGGCAGACCAATGGACTCGCAGACAGTCAGACGCACGTTCAGAGAGAGAGACAGACAGGCAGACAGACAAGCAGACCGACCGGCAGATAGATAGTAATACAGGCAGACAGACACGCAGACCCCAAGACTCGCAGACAAACAGACACGCAGGAAGAGAGTGACAGAAATACACAGACAGTCAGGCAGACAGATAGACAGGAATACCTTCAGCCTCGCAGTCAGACACACCGGCAGAGACAGACAGGCTGATATACGGACAGACAGACATGCAAACAGAGAAACAGACGGGCAGATAGACAGACAGGCACACAGACAGACAGACAGAAAGGCAGACCAATAGACTCGCAGTTAGTCAGACGCACGGGCAGAGAGAGATGGTCCGACAGGCTGACAGACAGGCAGACCGACCGGCAGATAGACAGACAGAATAGAAAACAGGCAGACAGACACGCGAACCCACAAAAATACAGACACACAGAAAGGAAGAGAGAGATACACAGACAGATAGGCGGACAGATAGGCTGGGAAACCTACAGCCTCGCAGACAGACACACCGGCAGAGGCAGACAGGCAGCCTTACAGACAGGCAGGTAGACAGGCATACATATCAGCATACAGATAGTCAGACTGAAAAAGTGACAGGCCGACATTCAGACAGACCGACATAGAGTGAAAAAGAGAGACAACGAGAGAGAGAGAGAGAGAGAGAGAGAGAGAGAGGGAGATAGAAAGAGAGAGAAAGAGAGAGAAAGAGAGAGAAAGAGAGAGAAGAGAGAGAGAGAGAGAGAGAGAGAGAGAGAGACCCCTATAGACTAGCAGATGGTTAAGAAGAACAATATATTCGAATACAGACAGACAGAGAGGCTGACTGGATGATTGGCAGTCAAACAGACAGGAAGACAACCTAACAGACCCGCAGACTGCCGGAAAAATAGGAAAACAGACAGACAGACGGACAGAGAGAGACAGACAGGCAGACCGATCGGCAGACAGACAGAAAGATAGGAACAGAGAGAGAGAAAGAGAAATACACAGACTGGCAGTCAGTCAGATAGGCAGGAATACAGCCTCGCAGACAGACACACCGACAGAGACAGACAGGCAGATATACAGACAGACAGACATGCAGAAAGAGAGACAGGCAAACAGGCACACAGATCGACAAACAGAAAGGCAGACAAAAAGACAGAATGACAGACATATAGACTCGCAGACAGTCAGACGCAGGGGCAGAGACAGAGACAGACAGGCAGACATACAGGCAGACTGACAGGCAGACAGACAGGCAGACAGACAGACAGGTAGAAAAACAGGCAGACAGCCACGCAGAACCACAGACTCTCAGTCATACAGCCACAATGGAAGAGAAAGAGTGAGATACACAGGCAGGCAGGCTGTCAGGCAGGAATACCTACAGCCTCGCCGACAGATACACCGGCTGAGACAGACAGGCAGACAGGCAAAGTCAAACTGAAAAGGAGGTAGACAGACAGACATTCATACAGACATAAATACAGAGAAAAAGGGAGAGAGAGACATACAGACCAGCAGACGGTTATGAAGAACAACATATTCGAATACAGACAGACAAAGAGGCTAATTGGATGATAGGCAGTCAAACAGACAGTAAGACAGCCTTACAGACCAGAAAATTAGGAAAACAGACAGACAGACGGACAGAGAGAGACAGACAGGTAGACCGATCGGCAGACAGACAGAAAGATAGAGAGAGAGAGAGAGAGAGAGAGAAATACACAGACAGGCAGTCAGTCAGATAGGCAGGAATACAGCCTCGCAGACAGACACACTGGCAGAGACAGACAGGCAGACATACAGACAGATAAGTATACAGATTGTCAGACTGAAAAAGAGACAGAAATAGCAACATATTCGCAGACAGACAGACAGAGAGGCTGACAGCATGATGGGCAGTCAGACAGGACAGACAGAAAGAAAGACATGCGAAGAGATAGACAGACAGGAAGACAGACCAATAGACTCACAGACAGTAATCCGCAAGGGCAGCGAAATAGAGGCAGTCCGACCGGCAGACAGATAGGAAAACAGGCAGACAGACACGGAAACCCACAGACTCGCAGACACATAGGAAAAGAGAGAGAGATACACAGACGGACAGATATGTAGACAGGGAGACGGGCAGACAGACAGACAGGTACACAGATAGATAGACAGAAAGACAAACAGACAGGCACACGGTCTCACAGACTTACAGACTCGCAGACAGATTTACAGACAGACAGATAGGAAAACAGGCAGACAGACACGCAGACCCACAGACTCGCAGACATACAGACACGCAGGAAGAGAGAGAGATACACAGACAGGCAGGCGGACAGATTGGCAGGAATACCTAAAGCCTCGCATACAGACACACCGGCAGACAGAGACAGGCTGATATTCAGACAGACAGACATGCAGACAGAGAGACAGGCATACGGCAAACATTCAGACAGGCACACAGATAGACAGACGGAAAGGCAGACCAATAGACTTGCAGACAGTCAGACGCACAGGCAGAGAGAGAGAGAGAGAGAGGCAGAAGGGCAGACAGACATTCAGACAGACCGACATATAGAGATCGAGAGACAGAGATACGTAAAGAGAGAAAAAGAGAGAGAGAGAGAGAGAGAGAGAGAGAGAGAGAGAGACAGAGAGAGACAGAGAGAGACAGAAAATGAGAGACAGAAAATGAGAGACAGAAAATGAGAGAGGGAGAGAGAGACAGAGAGTAAGAAAGACAAAGAGAGAGAGAGACAAAGAGGGAGAGAGACAGAGAGAGAGAGAGAAAAAGGGAGAGAGACCTATAGACTCGCACACAGATAAGTAGAACCACATATTCGCAGACAGACAGATAATCGGCTGTCCGACAGACAGACAAATACACAGACAGGCATACCTACAGCAAAGGCAGACGGACACACAGACCCACAGACTCGCAGACAAACAGACACACAGGAAGGGAGAGAGATACACAGACAGTCAGGCAGACAGATAGATAGGAATACCTACAGCCTCGCAGACAGACACACCGGAAGAGACAGACAGGCTGATATACAGACAGATAGACAGGCAGACGGGCAGAAAGACAGACAGACACACAGATTGACAGACATAACGGCAGACCAATAGACTCGCAGACATTCAGACGCACGGGCAGAGAGATAGACAGACAGGCAGGCAGACAGGTAGACCGACCGGCTGTCAGAGACACAGAAAGGAAAACAGGCAGACGGACACACAGACCCACAGACTCGTAGACATGCAAACACACAGAAAGAGAGAGAGAGATAGACAGACAGACAGTCAGGCAGACAGATTGGCTGGAATACCTTCAGCCTCGCAGACAGACACACCGGCAGAGACAGACTGGCTGATATGCAGACAGACAGACATGCACACAGAGAAACAGGCAGACGGGCAGACAAACAGACAGGCACACAGATAGACAGACAGAAAGCCAGACCAATAGACTCGCAGACAGTCAGCAAAAGAGATGCAGACAAGCAGACAGAACGGTAGACCGACCGGCAGACAGATAAGAAAACAGGCAGACAGACACGCAGACCCACAGACTCGCAGATACAGAGACACATAGGAAAAGAGAGAAAGACACACAGACTGGCAGATATGTTGACAGAAAAACAGGCAGACGGGCAGACAGACAGACAGGTACACAGATAGAAAGACCGAAAGGCAGACCAATAGACTCGCAGACAGTAAGATGCACGGGCAGAGAGAGAGAGAGGCAGACAGACAGGTAGACCGACCGGCGGACAGACAGACAGAAAGGATAAAAAGCAGTCAGACACGCAGACCCACGGACTCGCAGACATACAGAAACACAGAAAGAGAGAGAGAGATACACACAGGCAGGCAGACACACCGGCAGAGACAGACAGGCTGATATACAGACAGCCAAACATGCAGACAGAGAGGCAGGCAGACGGGCAGACAGACAGACAGGCACTCAGATAGACAGACAGAAAGGCACACCAATAAACTCGCAGACAGTCAGACGCACGGGCAGAGAGAGAGAGAGAGAGAGATACAGACAGACAGGCAGACAGACCGGTGGACAGACGGACAGAAAGGAAAACAAGCAGTCAGACACGCAGACCCACGGACTCGCAGACATACAGAAACACAGGAAGAGAGAGAGAGAGATACACAGACTGGCAGGCAGACAGATTAATATGAATACCTAAAGCCCCGCAGACAGACACACCGGCAAAGAGAGACAGGCTGATATACAGACAGACAGACAGGCACGCAGATAGACAGACAGAAAGGCAGACAGACAGACCGGCAGACAGACTGACAGATAGGAAGATTGGCAGACGGTCACACAAACCCACAGACTCGCAGAAATACAGCCACACCGGTAGAGAGAGAGAGTACACAGACAGTCAGGCGGCAGACAGATAGACAGACGCACCGGCAGCGACAGACAGGCTGATATACAGACAGACAGAATAGCAGACAGAGAGGCAGGCAGACAGGCAGACAGACAGACAGGCACTCAGATAGACAGACAGAAAGGCAGACCAATAGACTCGCAGACAGTAAGATGCACGGGCAAAGAGAGAGAGACAGACAGACAGGAAGACCGACCGGCGGACAGACAGACAGATAGATAGAAAAAGAGGCAGACAGACACGCAGACCCACGGACTCGCAGACATACAGAAACACAGGAAGAGAGAGAGAGAGAGATACACAGACTGGCAGGCAGACAGATTAACATGAATACCTAAAGCCCCGCAGACAGACACACCGGCAAAGAGAGACAGGCTGATATACAGACAGACAGACAGGCACGCAGATAGACAGACAGAAAGGCAGACAGACAGACCGGCAGACAGACTGACAGATAGGAAGATTGGCAGACGGTCACACAAACCCACAGACTCGCAGAAATACAGCCACACCGGTAGAGAGAGAGATACACAGACAGTCAGGCAGACAGATAGACAGACGCACCGGCAGCGACAGACAGGCTGATATACAGACAGACAGAAATGAGGACAGAGAGGCAGGCAGACAGGCAGACAGACAGACAGGCACTCAGATAGACAGACAGAAAGGCAGACCAATAGACTCGCAGACAGTAAGATGCACGGGCAAAGAGAGAGAGACAGACAGACAGGAAGACCGACCGGCGGACAGACAGACAGATAGATAGAAAAAGAGGCAGACAGACACGCAGACCCACTGACTCGCAGACATACAGAAACACAGAAACAGAGAGAGAGAGATTTACAGACAGGCAGGCAGACACACCGGCAAAGACAGACAGGCTGATATACTGCCACACAAACATGCAGACAGAGAGGCAGGCAGACAGGCAGACAGACAGACAGGCACTCAGATAGACAGACAGAAAGGCAAACCAATAGACTCGCAGACAGTAAGATGCACGGGCAGAGAGAGGGAGACAGATAGACAGGCAGACCGACCGGCGGACAGACATACAGATAGGAAAACAGGCAGACAGACACGCAGACCCGCAGACATACAGAAACACAGAAAGACAGAGAGAGAGATACACAGACAGGCAGGCAGACACACCGGCAGAGACAGACAGGCTGATATACAGACAGCCAAACATGCAGACAGAGAGGCAGGCAGACGGGCAGACAGACAGGCAGGCACTCAGATAGACAGTCAGAAAGGCAGACCAATAGACTCGCAGACAGTAAGATGCACGGGAAGAGAGAGAGAGGCAGACAGACCGACCGGTGGACAGACAGACAGAAAGGAAAACAGGCAGTCAGACACGCAGACCCACGGACTCGCAGACATACAGAAACACAGGAAGATTGAGAGAGAGAGATACACAGACTGGCAGGCAGACAGATTAACATGAATACCTAAAGCCCCGCAGACAGACACATCGGCAGAGAGAGAGACAGGCTGATTATCAAACAGACAGACAGGCAGACAGGTAGACAGACAGAAAGGCAGACAGACAGACCGGCAGACAGACTGACAGATAGGAAGATTGGCAGACGGTCACACAGACCCACAGACTCGCAGACGTACAGGCACACAGGAAGAGAGAGAGATACACAGACAGTCAGGCAGACAGATATTCAGACGCACCGGCAGAGACAGGCAGGTTGATATACAGAATGACAGAAATGCAGACAGAGAGTTAGGCAGACGGGCAGACAGACAGACAGGCACACAGATAGACAAACAGAAAGGCAGACAAATAGACTCGCAAACAGGCAAACGATCGGGCAGAGAGAGAAACAGACAGACAGGCAGACCGAACGGCGGACAGACAAACAGATAGATAGAAAAACAGGCAGACAGACACGCAAACCCACAGACTCGCAGACATATAGAAAAATAGAAGAGAGAGAGAGAGAGAGATACACAGACAGGCAGGCAGACACACCGGCAGAGACAAACAGGCTGATTTAAAGCCACACAAACATGCAGACAGAGAGGGAATCAGGCGGGCAGACAGACAGACAGGCACTCAGATGGACAGACAGAAAGGCAAACCAATAGACTCGCAGACAGTCAGACGCACGGGCAGAGAGAGAGAGACAGACAGACAGGCAGACCGACTGGTGGAGAGACAGTCAGAAAGGAAAACAGGCAGTCAGACACGCAGACCTACGGACTCGCAGACATACAGAAATACAGGAAGAGAGAGAGAGAGAGATACACAGACTAGGAGGCAGACAGATTAATATGAATACCTAAAGCCCCGCAGACAGACACACCGGCAAAGAGAGACAGGCTGATATACAGACAGACAGACAGGCACGCAGATAGACAGACAGAAAGGCAGACAGACAGACCGGCAGACAGACAGACAGATAAGAAGATAGGCAGACGGTCACACAGACCCACAGACTCGCAGACATACAGACACACAAAAAGAGAAAGAGATACATAGACAGTCAGGCAGACAGATAGACAGGAATACCTACAGCATCGCAGACAGAGGCAACGGCAGAGACAGACTGGCTGATATACAGACGGACAGACATGCAGACAGAGAGACAGGCAGACGACATGAGAGACAGACAGGCACACAGATAGACAGACAGAAAGATAGACCAATAGGAAGATAGGTAGACGTCACACAGTCCTACACACCCGCAGACAAACAGACACACAGGAAGGGAGAGAGATACAAAGACAGTCAGACAGACAGATAGACAGGAATATCTACAGCCTCGCACACAGACACACCGGAAAAGACAGACAGGCTGATATACAGACAGACAGACATGCTGACAGAGAGACAGGTAGACGGGCAGACAGACAGACAGGCACACAGATAGACAGAAAGAAAGGCAGACCAATAGACTCGCAGACAGTCAGACGCACGGGCAAAGAGAGAGAGGAAGACAAGCAGACAGACAGGCAGACCGACCGGCAGACATATTGGGAGATAGGCTGCCGGTCACACAGACCCACAGACTCGCAGACAAACAGGACAGGAGGGAGAGATACACAGACAGTCAGGAAGACAGATAGACAGGAATTCCTACAGCCTCGTAGACAAACATACCGGCAGAAACAGACAGGCCGAAATATAGACACAGACATGCAGACTCGCAGACATACAGACACACAGAAAAAGAGACAGACCGGCAGACAGGCTGACAGATAGGAAGATAGGCAGACAGACACGCAGACCCACAGACCCGCAGACATACAGAGACACAGACAGACAGAGAGAGAGATACACAGACAGGCAGGCAGACACACCGGCAGAGACAAACAGGCTGATATACAGACAGCCAAACATGCAGAAAGAGAGGCAGGCAGCCGGGCAGACAGACAGACAGGCACACAGATAGACAGACAGAAAGGCAGACCAATAGGCTCGCAGACAGTCAGACGCACGGGTAGACAGAGAGAGAGACAGACAGTCAGGCAGACAGATTGGCAGGAATACCTACAGCCTCGCAGGCAGACACACCGGCAGAGACAGGCAGGTAGAATTACAGACCGACAGATATGTAGACAGAGAGACAGGCAGACAGACAGACAGGTACACAGATAGACAGACCGGCAGACAGACTGACAGATAGGCAGACGGTCACACAGACCCACAGACTCGCAGACATACAGACACACAGGAAGAGAGACAGGCCGGCAGACAGACTGACAGATAGACGGACGGTCACACAGACCCACAGACTCGCAGACATACAGACCCACAGGAAGAGAAAGAGATACACAGACGGACAGATATGTAGACAGAGAGACAGACAGACGGGCAGACAGAAACACAGATAGAAAGACAGAAAGGCAGACAGACAGACCGGCAGACAGATAGGAAGACAGGCAGACGGTCACACATACATATGGACTCGCAGACAAACGGACACACAGGAAGGTAGAGAGATACACAGACAGTCAGGCAGACAGAGAGCCAGGAATACCTACAGCCCCGCAGGCAGACATACCGGCAGAGACAGACAGGCTGATATACAGACAGACAAACATGCAGACAGATAGGTACACAGATAGACAGACAGAAAGGCACAAAGACAGACCGGCAAAAATACAGACAAATAAGAAGATAGGCAGACGGTCACACAGACCTACATACCCGCAGACAAACAGACACACAGGAAGAGTAAGAGAAATACACAGACAGGCAGGCAGACAGATAGACAGGAATACCTACCGCCTTGCAGATAAACACACCAGCAGAGACAGACGGGTAGACTTACAGACAGACAGATATGTAAACAGAGAGACAGGCAGACGAGCCGACAGACAGACAGGTACACAGATAACAAGACAGAAAGGCAGACAGGCAGACATACAGACAGATAGGAAGATAGGCAGACGGTCCCACAGACTCGCAGACACACAGGTAGAGAGAGAGATACACAGACAGTCAAGCAGACAGATAGACAGCAATACCTACATCCTCGCAGACAGACACACCGGCAGAGACAGACAGGCTGATATATAGGCAGAAAGACAAGCAGACAGGCAGATTGGCAGACATACAGACAGGCACACAGATAGACAGACAGAAAAGCAGACCAATAGACTCGCAGACAGTCAGACGCACGGGCAGACAGACCGACAGGCAGACTGACCAGTGGACAGACAGACAGATAGGAAAACAGGCAGACAGACACGCAGACCCACAGACTCGCAGACATAGGGAAAAACAAGAAGAAAGAGAGAGATATATGGACAGGCAGGCAGACAGATAGGCAGGACCACTTACAGCATCGCAGACAGAGACAGACTGGCTGATATACAGACAGACAGACATGCAGACACAGAGAGTGGCAGAGAGACAGGCAGACGGGTAGACGTGCAGACAGACAGACAGGCACACAGAAAGACAGACAGAAAGACAGACAGAAAGGCAGACCAATAGACTCGCAGACAGTCACAGGCAGAGAGATAGATAGGAAAACTGGCAGATAGACACGCAGACCCACAGATAAACAGACACACAGGAAGACAGAGAGATACACAGACAGTCAGGCAGACAGATAGACAGGAATACCGACAGCCTCGCAGACAGACACACCGGCAGAGACAGACAGGTAGACTTACAGAAAGACAGATATGTAGACAGATAGACAGGCAGACGGGCAGACAGACAGACAGGTTCAAAGATAGACAGACAGAAAGGCAGACAGACAGACCGGCAGACAGACTGACAGATAGGATGAAAGGCAGACGGTCACACAAACCCACAGACTCGCAGAAATACATACTCACAGGAAGAGAGAGAGATACACAGACAGACAGTCAGGCAGGAATACTTACAGCCTCGCAGACAGACACACCAGCAGAGACAGACAGGCTGATATACAGACAGACAAACATGCAGACAGATAGGTACACAGATAGACAGACAGAAAGGCACACAGACAGACCGGCAAAAATACAGACAAATAAGAAGATAGGCAGACGGTCACACAGACCTACATGCCCGCAGACAAACAGACATACAGACACACAGGAATACAGACAGACAGACATGCTGATAGAGAGACAGACAGACGGGTAGACAGATTGACAGACCGGCAGACAGACTGACAGATAGGCAGACGCTCACACAGACCCACAGACTCGCAGACATACAGACACACAGGAAGAAAGACAGACCGGCAGACAGACTGACAGATAGGCAGACGGTCACAATGACCCACAGACTCGCAGACATCAGACTCACAGGAAGAGGAAGAGACACACAGACGGACAGATGTGTAGACAGAGAGACAGGCAGACTGGCAGACAGACAGACAGGTACAAAGATAGACAGACAGAAATGGAACACAGACAGACCGGCAAAAAGACAGAAAAATAGGAAGATAGGCAGACGGTCACTCAGACCTACATACCCGCAGACAAACAGACACACAGTTATTGAGAGAGATACACAGACAGTCAAGCAGACAGATCGACAGGAATACCTACAGCCTAGAAAAACAGGCAGACGGTCACACAGACTTATAGACTCGCAGACATAGAGACACACAGGAAGAGAAAGAGAGATTCGCAGTCAGTCAGGCAGACAGATAGAGAGGAATACCTACAGCATTGCAGACAGACGCACCGGCAGAGACAGCTGATATACAGACAGACCGACATGCAGATAGAGAGACATACAGACGGGTAGACAGACAGACAAGCACACAGATAAACAGACTGAAAGGCAGACCAATAGACTCGCAGACAGTCAGACGCACGGGCAAAGAGAGAGAGGCAGACAAGCAGACAGACAGGCAGACCGACCGGCAGACATATAGGAAGATAGACAGACAGAAAGGCAGACCCACAGACTCGCAGACACACAGGTCGAGAGGGAGAGATACACAGACAGTCAGGCAGACAGATAGTTAGAAATACCTACACTTTCGCAGACAGACATACCGGCAGAGACAGACAGGCTGATATACAGACAGACGAGCATGCAGACAGAGAGACTGGCAGACGGGCAAACAGGTACACAGATAGACAGTCAGCGAGGCAGACCAATAGAATCGCAGACAGTCAGACGCGCGGGCAGAGAGAGAGACGGACAGGCAGACAGATAGGCAGACCGAACGACAGACAGATAGGAAAACAGGCAGACGGTCACACAGACCGACAGACTCGCAGACGTACACACATACAGGAAGAGAGAGAGATACACAGAGAGGCAAGCAGACAGATTGGCAGGAATACCAAACCCCTCGCAGACAGACACACCGGCACAGACAGACTGGCGGATATACAGACAGACAAACATGCAGACAGAGAAACTGGCAGACGGGCAGACAGACAGACAGGCACACAGATAGACAGACAGAAGGGCGCTCGGGCAGAGAGAGAGAGGCAGACAGACAGGCAGACCGACCGGCAGACAGACAGACAGATAGGAAGATGGGCAGACGGTCACATAGACCCACAGGCTCGCAGACATACAGACACACAGGAAGAGAGAGAGAGATACACAGACAGTCAAGCAGACAGATCGACAGGGATACCTACAGCCTCGCTGACAAACATACCGGCAGAGACTTACCGGCAGACAGACAGACAGATAGGAAAACAGGCAGACAGGCACGCAGACCCACAAACATACACAGGAAGAACGAGAGAGATACACAGACAGACAGGCAGACAGACTGGCAGAAATTCCTACAGCCTCGCAGACAGACTCACCGGCAGAGACAGACAGGTATACTAACAGACAGACAGATATGCAGACAGAGAGACAGCCAGACGGGCAGACAGGCACATAGATAGACAGACAGCAAGGCAGACCAATAGACTTGCAGACAGTCAGACGCACGGGCAGAGAGACAGAGGCAGACATGCAGACAGAACGGCAGACCGACTATCAGATAGATAGGAAAAAAGGCAGACAGACATGCAGACCCATAGACTCGCAGCCACATAGACACACATGAAGAGAGACAGAGATACACAGACGGACAGATATGCAGACAGAGAGAGAGGAAGACGGGCAGAAAAAAGGACAGGTACACAGATAGACAGACATACCGGCTGATAGACTGAGAGAGAGGAAAATAGGCAGACGGTCACACTGACCCACTGACTCGCAGACATACACACACACAGGAAGAGAGAGAGATACACAGACAGGTAAGCAGAAAGATTAGCCGTAATACCTTACGCCTCGAAGACAGACACACCGGCACAGACAGACGAGCATGCGGACAGAGAGACTGGCAGACGGGCAGACAGACAGACAGGCACACAGATAGACAGACAGAAGGGCAGTCCAACAGACGCGCAGACATTCAGACGCACGGGCAGAGAGAGAGAGAGAGGCAGACAAGCAGACCGATCAGCAGACAGACAGACAGATAGGAAGATGGGCAGTCGGTCACATAGACCCACAGACTCGCAGACATACAGACACACAGGTACAGAGAGAGATACACAGACAGTCAGGAAAACAGATATACAGGAATACCTACAGCCTCGCAGACAGTCACACCGGCAGAGACAGATAGACAGAAAAAAAGAAAATGAGAGAAAAAGAGAGAAAGAGAGCCTACAGCCTAGACAGACGGACACACAGACCGACAGATTCGCAGTCATGCAAACACACAGGAAGTGAGAGAGACGACAGACAGTCAGGCATACAGATAGACAGACAAAGAGACAGACAGAATAGACAGACAGACAGACAGGCAGCAGACGGACAGACAGAGACAGAGAGACAGACAGGCAGACAGAGAGCACAGGCAGAGAGCAGACAGATAGACAGAGCACACAGAGAGACAGACAGAGAGGCAGACGACAGACTCGCAGACAGACAGATAGGAAAACAGGCAGACAGGCACACAGACCCACAGACTCGCAGACATACAGACACACAGGAAGAGAGAGAGATACACAGACAGACAGGCAGACAGATAGGCAGGAATACCTAGAGCCTCGCAGACAGACACACCGGCAGAGACAGACAGGCAGACATACAGACAGACAGACATGCAGACAGACGAGACAGGCAGACGGACAGACAGACAGACAGACACACAGATAGACAGACAGAAAGGCAGACCTGTAGACTCGCAGACAGTCAGACGCACGGGCAGAGAGAGAGGCAGACAGCAGACAGACAGGCAGACCACAGGCAGACGAGACAGACATACGACAGATAGGAAGACAGGCAGACGGTCACACAGACCCACAGACTCGCAGACATACGACACACAGGTAGAGAGAGAGATACACAGACAGTCAGGCAGACAGATAGACAGGAATACCTACAGCCTCGCAGACAGACACACCGGCAGAGACAGACAGGCTGATATACAGACAGACAGACATGCAGACAGGCAGATTGGCAGACAGACAGACAGGCACACAGATAGACAGACAGAAAAGCAGACCAATAGACTCGCAGACAGTCAGACGCACGGGCAGAGACGAGAGCAGACAGCAGTCAGCGACAGATAGAAACAGGCAGACTGACACGCAGACCCACAGACTCTCAGACATAGGGACACACAGGAAGATAGAGAGATACACAGACAGTCAGGCAGACAGATACCCGGGAATACCTACAGCCTCTCAGACAGACACACCGGCAGAGACAGACAGGCTGATCTACAGACAGACAGACATGCAGACAGAGAGACAGGCAGACGGACACACAGGCAGACAGGCACACAGATAGACAGACAGAAAGGCAAACCAATAGACTCGCAGACAGTCAGACGCACGGGCAGAGAGAGAAGACAGACAGGCAGACCGACCGGCAGACAGACAGCAGACTTAGGAAAACGGGCAGATAGCACGCAGACACACAGGCAGAGACAGAAAGATACACAGACAGTCAGGAAGACAGATACCCGGGAATACCTACAGCCTCGCAGACAAGCACACCGGCAGAGACAGACCGGCAGACAAAGCAGACAGACAGGCATACCTACAGGCACACAGGAAGAAAGAGAGAGATACACAGACAGACAGGCAGACAGATTGGCAGGAATACCTACAGCCTCGCAGACAGACACACCGGCAGAGACAGACAGGCAGACTATACAGACAGACAGACATGCAGACAGAGAGACAGGCAGACGGGCAGACAGACAGACAGGCACACAGATAGACAGACAGAAAGGCAGACCAATAGACTCGCAGACAGTCAGACGCACTGGCAGCAAGAGAGGAACAGACAGACAGACAGACAGGCAGACCGACCGGCAGATAGACAGACAGATAGGAAAACAGGCAGACAGACACGCAGACCCACAGACTCGCAGACATACAGACACACAGGAAGAGAGAGAAGATACACAGACAGTCAGGCAGACAGATAGACAGGAATACCTACAGCCTCGCAGACAGACACACGGCAGAGACAGACAGGCTGATATACAGACAGACAGACATGCAGACAGAGAGACAGGCAGACGGACAGACAGACAGACAGGCACACAGATAGACAGACAGAAAGGCAGACCAATAGACTCGCAGACAGTCAAACGAACGGGCAAGAGAGAGAGAGACAGACAGGCAGACCGACAGGCAGGCAGACACGACCGACAGGAAATACGGGCAGATATACACGCAGACACACAGGACAGACGAGAGAAAGATACACAGACAGTCAGGAAGACAGATACCCGGGAATACCTACAGCCTCGCAGACAAACACACCGGCAGAGACAGACCGGCAGACAGACAGACAGATAACAGGCAGACAGGCACGCAGACCCACAGACTCACAGACATACAGACGCACAGGAAGAAAGAGAGAGACACACAGACAGACAGGCAGACAGATAGGCAGGAATACCTACAGCCTCGCAGACAGACTCACAGGCAGAGGCAGACAGGCAGACTTACAGACAGGCAGGCAGACAGGCAGATATACAGACAGATAGGCATACAGATAGTCAGACTGAAAAAGAGGCAGACAGACAGTCAGACAGACCGACATAGAGAGAGAGAGACATACAGAAAGAGAGAGACAGAGAGAGAGACAGAGAGAGAGAGAGACAGAGAGAGAGACAGAGAGAGAGACAGAGAGAGAGACAGAGCAGAGAGACAGAGAGAGCAGACAGAGAGAGAGAGAGAGAGAGAGAGAGAGAGACAGAGAGAGAGAGAGAGAGAGAGAAGAGAGAGAGAGAGAGAGCAGAGAGAGAGAGAGAGAGAGACAGAGAGAGAGAGAGAGAGAGAGAGAGAGACAGAGAGAGAGAGAGAGAGAGAGAAGAGAGAGAGAGAGAGAGACAGAGAGAGAGAGAAAGAGAGAGAGAGAGAGAGAGAGAGAGAGAGAGAGAGAGAGAGAGAGAGAGAGAGAGAGAGAGAGAGAGAGAGAGAGAGAGAGAGAGAGAGAGAGAGAGAGAGAGAGAGAGAGAGAGAGACAGAGAGAGAGCAGAAGAGAGAGAGAGAGAGGAGAGAGAGCAGAGAGCAGATGACAAGAGATAGAGAGACAGTGAGAGACAGTGAGAGACATAGAGAGAGAGAAATAGACAGAGGTAAAAGGAGAGAGACCTAGAGACTCGCAGACAGATAAAAAGAAAAACATATTCGCAGACAGACGGATATATGGCAGTCCAGACCGACAGACAAAGAGACAGACAGGAATACCGTGACAGGCACACAGGACAGACAGAGCAGACAGATACACAGACAGTCAGGGAGACAGATAAACAGGAAAACCTACAGCCTCGCAGACAGACACATCGGCAGAGACACCCAGGCTGATATACAGGCAGACAGACATGCAGACAGAGAGGCAGGCAGACTGACAGACAGGCACACAGATAGACAGACAGAGGGGCAGACCAACAGACTCGCCGACAGTCAGACGCAAGTCAGAAAGAGAGGGACAGACAGACAGACAGACCGACTGGCAGACAGACCGGCAGAGAGACAGACAGGGAACACAGGCAGACAGACACGCAGACCCACAGACTCGCGGACACAGACTCAAAGACAAAAAGACACACTGGAAGAGAGAGATACACAGACAGACAGTCAGACAGATAAGCGGGAATACGTACAGCCTCGCAGACAAACACCCCGGCAGAGACAGACCGGCAGACAAACAGACAGATAGGAAAACAGGCAGACAGACAGACATGTACTCAGATAGACAGACAGACCGGCAGATAGACAGCGAGGTACACAGGTAACAAGACAGAAATGCAGACAGACGTCTGTCCGGCAGACAGATTTACAGATAGGCCACACAGACGGTCACACAAACTCACAGACTCGCAGACATACAGATTCACAGAAATAGAGAGAGATACACAGACAGTCAGGTAGACAGATAGACAGAAATACCTACAGCATCGCAGACAGACGCACCGGCAGAGACAGACAGGCTGATATACAGACAGACCGACATGCAGATAAAGAGACATACAGACGGGTAGACAGACAGACAGGCACACAGATAGACTGACAGAAAGGCAGACCAATAGACTCGCAGACAGTCAGACGCACGGGCAAAGAGAGAGAGAGGCAGACAAGCAGACAGACAGGCAGACCGACCGGCAGATATATAGGAAGATAGGCAGACAGTCACACAGACCCACAGAGGCACACCCACAGACGCAGACATGCAGACACACAGGAAGAGAGAGAGAGAT
This sequence comes from Drosophila montana, assembly GCF_035044405.1. Taxonomy (NCBI): domain Eukaryota; kingdom Metazoa; phylum Arthropoda; class Insecta; order Diptera; family Drosophilidae; genus Drosophila; species Drosophila montana. The sequence goes on along the minus strand of NW_026998875.1, from coordinate 17,838 downwards.
ACACAGGCAGGCAGGCAGACAGATTGGCAGGAATACTTAAAGCCTTGCAGATAGACACACCGGCAGATACACACTGACATGCAGACAGAGAGGCAGGCAGACGGGCAGACAGACAGACAGACAGACAGACAGACACAATGGCAGACCAATAGACTCGCAGACAGTCAGACGCACGGACAGAGAGACAGGAATACCTACAGCCTCGCAGACAGACACACCGGCAGAGACAGACAGGCTGATATACAGACAGACAGACATGCAGACAGAGAGACAGGCAGACGGGCAGACAGACAGACAGGCACGACAGATAGACAGACAGAAAGGCAGTCCAATAGACGCGCAGACAGTCAGACGCACGGGCAGAGAGAGAGAGAGGCAGACAAGCAGACAGACAGGCAGACCGATCGGCAGACAGACAGACAGATAGGAAGATGGGCAGACGGTAAAATAGACCCACAGACTCGCAGACATACAGACACACAGGTACAGAGAGAGATACACAGACAGACAGGACCTACAGCCTCGCAGACAGTCACACCGGCAGAGACAGATAGCCAGAATTACAGACAGGCAGGCAGACAGGCAGACATACAGACAGATAGGCGAACAGACAAAGAGACAGACACAAATACCTACAGCGTAAGAGGACGGACACACAGACCCACAGACTCGCAGACATACAGACACACAGGAAGATAGAGAGAGATACACAGACAGGCAGGAAGACAGATACCCGGGAATACCTACAGCCTCGCAGACAAACACACCGACAGAGACAGACCGGCAGACAGACAGATAGGAAAACAGGCAGACAGGCACGCAGACCCGCAGACTCACAGACATAGACAGACGCACAGGAAGAAAGAGAGAGAGACACAGACAAACAGGCAGAAAGATAGGCAGGAAAACCAACAGCCTCGCAGACAGACACACCGGCAGAGGAGGCAGGCAGACTTATAGACAGGCAGGCAGACAGGCAGGCATACAGACAGATAGGTATACAGATAGTCAGACTGAAAAAGAGACAGACAGACATTCAGGCAGACAGACTTAGAGAGATAGAGAGAGAGAGAGAGACAGAGAAAGAGAAAAAGAGAGAGAGAGAGAGAGAGAAAGAGAGACAGAAAAAGAGAGTGAGAGAGAGAGACGGAGAGAAAGAGAAACAAAGAGAGGGAAAGACACAGAGAGAGAGAAAGGGAAAGAGACCTATAGACTCGCAGACAGATTAGAAGAACCACATATTCGCAGAGAGACAGATAATAGGCTGTCCGACAGACAGGCAGGAATACCTACAGCCTAGGCAGACGGACACACAGACCCACAGCCTCAGAGACATGCAAACACACAGGAACAGAGAGAGATAGACAGACAGTCAGGCAGACAGATTCGCAGGAATACCTACAGCCTCGCAGACAGACACACCGGCAGAGACAGACCGGCTGATAAACTGACATACAGACAGGCACACAGAGAAACAGGCAGACGGGAGGACAGACAGACAGGCACACACGACGGAATACCGACAGCGCAGATAACACACCGGCAGAGACAGACCGGCTGATAAACTGACACACAGTCAGGCACACAGAGAAACAGGCAGACGGGAGACAGACAGACAGGCACACAGATAGAAAGACAGACAGTTAGATACCGGCAGGCAGACAGACAGATAGGAATACAGGCACTCAGACAAGCAGACCCATACAGACTCACAGACACCCAGGAAGAGAGAGAGATACACAGACAGACAGATAGGCAGAGCGACACACTGGCAGAGACAGACAGGTAGACTTACAGACAGACAGATAGGTAGACAGAGAGACAGGCAGACGGGCAGACAGAGAGACAGGTACACAGATAGACAGACAGAAAGGCAGAGAGACCGACCGGCAGTCAGACTGACAGATAGGAAGATAGGCAGACGGTCACACAGACCCACAGACTCGCAGACATACAGACACACAGGAAGAGAGAGAGAGATATACACAGACAGGCAGGCAGTGAGATTGGCAGGAATACCTAAAGCCTCGCAGACAGACACACCGGCAGAGACAGACAGGCTGATATACAGACAGACAGACTTGCAGACAGAGAGACAGGCAGCCGGGCAGACAGACAGACAGGCACACAGATAGACAGAAAGGCAGACAAATAGACAGAAGGCAAATAAATTGACTCGCAGACAGACAGACGTACGGTCAGAAACAGAGACACATAGGCAGACAGACAGGCAGACCGACCGACTCGCCGACATACACACACAGGAAGAGAGAGAGAGATACACTGACAGGCAGGAATACCTACAGGCTCGCAGACAGACACACCGGCAGAGACAGACAGTCAATCAGATATACAGACAGACAAACATGCAGACAGTGAGACAGGCAGACGGGCAGACAGACAGACAGACCGACCGACAGACATACAGACAGATAGGAAATAGGCAGACGGTCACATAGACCCACAGCCTCGCAGACCACAGACAAACAGGTAGAGAGAGAGATACACAGCCAGTCAGGCAGACAGATTGACAGCAGATTGGCTGACAGTCAGACAGGCACACAGATAGACAGACAGAAAGGCAGACCAATAGACTCGCAGACAGTCAGACGCACGGGCAGACAGGCAGACTGGTAGGAAAACAGGCAGACTGACACGCAGACCCACAGACTTACATACATAGGGATACACAGGAAGATAGAGAGATACATATGTCAGGCAGACAGATACCCGGGAATACCTACAGCCTCGCAGACAAACACACCGGCAGAGACAGACCGGGAGACAGACAGACACAGGAAGAGAGAGAGAGATACACTGACAGGCAGGAATACCTACAGGCTCGCAGACAGACGCACCGGCAGGTGCCAGACTGAAAAAGAGACAGAAAGACAGGCATACAGACGGATATTCAGACAGATAGACATAGAAAGAGAGAGAGAGAGAGAGAGAGAGAGAGAGAGAGAGAGTAAAATAGAGAGAGAGGGAGAGAGAGACACAGACCCACAGACTCACAGACATACAGACATATAGGGTGAGAGAGAGCGAGAGACAGATAAAGAGAAACAGATAGGGAGACAGACAGATAGGGAGAGAGAGATACTGACAATATATTCATATATGCAGACAGACACGCAGACCTACAGACTCGCAGACATACAGACACACAAGAAGAGGGAGTGACACACCAACAGTCAGGCAGACAGATAGGCAGGAATACCGCAGACCGCCACACTGGTAGGTACTGACAGGCAGATATACAGACAGACAGACAGACAGACATGCAGGCACAGAGGCAGGCAGACGGACAGACCGTCAGACGCACGGGCAGAGAGAGAGCGGCAGACAAGCAGACAGATAGACAGATACGAAAACAGGCAGGTATGCAGACGGATAGGAAAACAGGCAGACAGACACGCAGACCCACAGACTCGCAGACATACAGACACACAGGAAGGGAGAAAAAGATACACAATCAGACAGACAAACAGATAGGCAGGAATACCTACAGCCTCTCAGACACACAGAGAGAGAGAGAGAGGAAGAGAGAGAGAGAGAGAGAGAGAGAGAGAGAGAGAGAGAGAGAGAGAGAGAGAGAGAGAGAGAGAGAGAGAGAGAGAGAGAGAGAGAGAGAGAGAGAGAGAGAGAGAGAGAGAGAGAGAGAGAGAGAGAGAGAGAGAGAGAGAGAGAGAGAGAGAGAGAGAGAGAGAGAGAGAGACCTATTGACTCGCAGACATATATGTACAACAACATATTCGCAGACAGACATGGAGAGGCTGACAGGATGATAGGCAGTCAATCAGACAGAGAGACAGACATGCGTAGAAATATACAGACAGGAAGACAGCCTTACAGACCCGCAGACTGACGGAAAATTAGGAAAATAATCAGGCAGAGAAAGAGACAGGCAGACAGACATGCCGACCGACCGGCACACAGATAGGAAGACAGGCAAACGGACACACATACCCACAGACTCGCAGACATACGGACACACAGGAAAAGAGAGATATACATAGACAGTCAGGCAAACTGATAGACAGGAATACCTACAGCCTCGCAGACAGACACGCCGGCAGAGACAGACAGGCAGATATACAGAAAGACAGACATGCAGACAGGGAGCCAGGCACCCCGACAGAAAGGCTCACAGATAGACAGACAAAAAGTCAGACCAATAGACTCGCAGACAGTCAGACGCACAGGCAGAAGGAGAGAGAGAGAGGCAGACAGGCAGATAGGCAGACAGACAAGTAGACAGACAGGCAAAACGACCGGCAGACAGAAAGCCAGATAGGAAGATAGGCAGACGGACACACATACCTTAAGACTCGCAGACGTACAGACACACAGGAAGAGAGAGAGATAAACAGACAATCAGGCAAACAAATAGAAAGGAAAACCTACAGACTCGCAGACAGACACACCGGCAGAGACGATCAGGCAGATATACAGACAGACAGACATGGAGACAGAGAGACAGGCTGACAGACAGAGAGGCACACAGGTAGACAGACAGAAAATCAGACCTGTAGACTCGCAGACTGTTAGTACAGTACATGGAACATGAAATTCACCTCACTTACACTAATACATTGTAATGTACTCTGAAAATATAGAACAGATGAAAAATAACCTTCAAGCGAACAAAACGTGTTTTTTTCAAACCTTATTAAGAAAATTGTGCAGAGCAGAAACGCTCCCCCAACGATACTTCATTTCGTAAAGTTTCACCTGGAAGCCCTGCGGACGCCCTACTACATCACAGACAGTCAGACGCACGGGCACAGAGAGAGTGGCAGAAAGGCAGACCGGCCGGCAGACAGACAGATAGATAGGAAGATAGGCAGACGGACACACATACCCACAACCTAGCAGTTATTCTGACACACAGGAAGAGAGAGAGATACACCGAAGGTCAGGCAAACAGATAGATAGGAATACCTACAGCCTCGCAAACAGACACACCGGCAGAGACTCACAGGGAGATATACAGACAGACAGACATGCAGACAGAGAGACAGGCAGACGGGCAGGCAGACAGGAAGGCACACAGATAGACAGACAGACAGTCAGACAGAGGGTCAGGCAGACTGGCAGACAGACAGAGAGGCACACAGGTAGACAGACAGAAAGGCAGACCAATAGACTCGCAGACAGTCAGACGCACGGGCACAGAGAGAGAGAGGCAGACAGGCAGACAGACAGGCAGACCGACCGGCAGATAGACAGACAGATAGGAAGATAGGCAGACGGACACACATACCCCCAGACTCGCAGACAGTCAGACGCACGGGCAGAGAGAGAGAGAGAGAGAAACAGACAGGCAGACAGACAGGCAGACCGACCGGCAGACAGACAGACAGATAGGAAAACAGGCAGACGGACACACAAACCCAAAGACTCGCAGACATACAGACACACAGGAAGAGAAAAAGAGATACACAAACAGTCAGGAAAACAGATAGACAGGAATACCTACTGCCTCGCACACAGACACTCCGGCAGAAACACACAGGCAGGTATACAGACAGACAGACAGACAGACAGACATGCAGACAGAGAGACAGGCAGACGGGCAGACAGACAGACAGGCACACAGATAGACAGACTGACAGACAGATAGAAAGATAGGCAGACGGACACACAGACCCACATACTCGCAGACATACAGGAACAGAGAGAGAGATACACAGACAGTCAGGCGAACAGATAGACAGGAATACCTATAGCCTCGCAGACAGTCACATCGGCAGAGACACACAGGGAGATATACAGAAAGACAGACAGACAGGCAGACATTCAGAAAGAGAGACAGGCAGACGGGCAGACAGACAGACAGGCAGACGGGCAGACAGAGTGAAAGGCACACAGATAGACAGACAGAAATACAGACAAATAAACTCGCAGACAATCAGACGCCCGGGCAGAGAGAGAGAGAGAGACAGACAGGCAGGCAGAACAACCGCCAGACCGACCGGCGCAGAGATAAGAAAACAGGCACACAGACACGCAGACCCACAAACTCGCAGACATAGAGACACACAAGAAGAGAGAGAGAGAGATACACAGACATTCAGGCAGTCAGATAGGCAGGAACACCTACCGCATCGCAGACAGACGCTCCGGCAGAGACAGACAGGCTGATTTACAGACAGACAGACGTGCAGACACAGAGACTGGCAGAGCGACAAGCAGACGGGCAGACATACATACAGGCACACAGATAGACAGACAGAAAGGCAGACCAATAGACGCGCAGACAGTCAGACGCCCGGACAGAGGGAGCGAGGCAGACAAGCAGACAGACAGGCAGACCGACCGGCACACAGAGACGGCAGACGGTCACAAAGACCCACAGACTCACAGACATACAGACACCCAGGCTGAGAGAGAGATACATAGACAGTCAGGAAGACAGATACCCGGGAATACCTACAGCCTCACAGACAAACACACCGACAGAGACAGACCGGCAGACAGACAGATAGGAAAACAGGCAGACAGGCACGCAGACCCGCAGACTCACAGACATAGACATAGACGCACAGGAAGAAAGAGAGAGAGACACAGACAAACAGGCAGAAAGATAGGCAGGAAAACCAACAGCCTCGCAGACAGACACACCGGCAGAGGCAGGCAGGCAGACTTATAGACAGGCAGGCAGACAGGCAGGCATACAGACAGATAGGTATACAGATAGTCAGACTAAAAAAGAGACAGACAGACATTCGGCAGACAGACTTAGAGAGATAGAGAGAGAGAGACAGAGAAAGAGAAAAAGGGAGAGAGAGAGAGAAAGAGAGACAGAAAAAGAGAGTGAGAGAGAGAGACGGAGAGAAAGAGAAACAAAGAGAGGGAAAGACACAGAGAGAGAGAAGGGAAAGAGACCTATAGACTCGCAGACAGATTAGAAGAACCACATATTCGCAGAGAGACAGATAATAGGCTGTCCGACAGACAGGCACGAATACCTACAGCCTAGGCAGACGGACACTCAGACCCACAGCCTCAGAGACATGCAAACACACAGGAACAGAGTGAGATAGACAGACAGTCAGGCAGACAGATTCGCAGGAATACCTACAGCCTCGCAGACAGACACACCGGCAGAGACAGACCGGCTGATAAACTGACATACAGACAGGCACACAGAGAAACAGGCAGACGGGAGGACAGACAGACAGGCACACAGATAGACAGACAGAAAGGCAAATCAATAGACAGGAATACCTACAGCCTTGCAGACAGACATACCGGCAGAGACAGTCAGGCTGATATACAGACATACAGACATGCAGACAGAGAGACAGGCAGACGGGCAGCCAGACAGATAGGCACACAGATAGAAAGACAGACAGTTAGATCGACCGGCAGGCAGACAGACAGATAGGAAGACCGGCACACAGACCCACAGACTCACAGACATACAGACGCAAAGGAAGACAGAGAGATACACACAGACAGACAGGCAGAAAGATAGGCAGGAATACCTACAGCCTCGCAGACAAACGCACCGGCAGAGGCAGACAGGCAGACTTACAGACAGGCAGGCATACAGACAGATATGCATACAGATAGCCAGACTGAAAAAGAGACAGACAGACATTCAGGCAGACCGACACAGAGAGAGAGAGAGAGAGACAGACTGAGAGAGAGAGAGATAGAGAGAGAGAGAGAGACATAGAGAGAGAGAGAGACAGAGAGTGCGAAAAAGAGAGAGAGAGAGCGAAAGAGAAACAGAAAAAGAGAGTAAGAGAGAGAGAGACAGTGAGAAAGACTGACAGAGAGAGGGAAAGGCAGAGAGAGAGAGAAAGGGAAAGAGACCATTAGACTCGCAGACAGATAAAAAGAACCACATATTCGCAGAAAGACAGATAATAGGCAGTCCGACAGACAGACAAAGAGACAGACAGGAATACCTACGGACACACAGGTAAAGAGAGAGAGAAACACAGACAGTCAGGCAGACAGATACCCTGGAATACCCACATCCTCGCAGACAAACACACCGGCAGAGACAGACCGGCAGACAGACAGATAGGAAAACAGGCAGACAGGCACGCAGACCCACAGACTCACAGACATACAGACGCACAGGAAGAAAGAGAGAGACACACGGACCGACAGGCAGAAAGATAGGCAGGAATACCCACAGCCTCGCAGACAGACACACCGGCAGATGCAGACAGACAGGCAGGCATGCAGACAGATAGCATACAGATAATCAGACTGAAAAAGAGACAGACAGACATTCAGGCAGACCGAAATAGAGAGAGAGAGAGACAGAGAGATCGACAAAAAGAGTGAGAGGGAGAGAGAGACAGAGAGAAAGAGAGACAGATAGACAAAGAGAGGGAAAGACACAGAGAGAGAGAAAGGGAAAGAGACCTATAGACTCGCAGACAGATAAGAAGAACCACATATTCGCAGACAGACAGATAAAAGGCAGTCCGACAGACAGACAGGAATACCTACAGCCTAGGCAGACGGACACACAGACCTACAGCCTCGGAGACATGCAAACACACAGGAACAGAGAGAGATAGACAGACAGTCAGGCAGACAGATTCGACGGAATACCTACAGCCTCGCAGATAAACACACCGGCAGAGACAGACCGGCTGATAAACTGACACACAGACAGGCACACAGAGAAACAGGCAGACGGGAGGACAGACAGACAGGCACACAGATAGAAAGACAGACAGTTAGATCGACCGGCAGGCAGACAGACAGATAGGAATACAGGCACTCAGACAAGCAGACCCATACAGACTCACAGACACCCAGGAAGAGAGAGAGATACACAGACAGACAGATAGGCAGAGCGACACACTGGCAGAGACAGACAGGTAGACTTACAGACAGACAGATAGGTAGACAGAGAGACAGGCAGACGGGCAGACAGAGAGACAGGTACACAGATAGACAGACAGAAAGGCAGAGAGACCGACCGGCAGTCAGACTGACAGATAGGAAGATAGGCAGACGGTCACACAGACCCACAGACTCGCAGACATACAGACACACAGGAAGAGAGAGAGATATACACAGACAGGCAGGCAGTGAGATTGGCAGGAATACCTAAAGCCTCGCAGACAGACACACCGGCAGAGACAGACAGGCTGATATACAGACAGACAGACTTGCAGACAGAGAGACAGGCAGCCGGGCAGACAGACAGACAGGCACACAGATAGACAGAAAGGCAGACAAATAGACAGAAGGCAAATAAATTGACTCGCAGACAGACAGACGTACGGTCAGAAACAGAGACACATAGGCAGACAGACAGGCAGACCGACCGACTCGCCGACATACACACACAGGAAGAGAGAGAGAGATACACTGACAGGCAGGAATACCTACAGGCTCGCAGACAGACACACCGGCAGAGACAGACAGTCAATCAGATATACAGACAGACAAACATGCAGACAGTGAGACAGGCAGACGGGCAGACAGACAGACAGACCGACCGACAGACATACAGACAGATAGGAAATAGGCAGACGGTCACATAGACCCACAGCCTCGCAGACCACAGACAAACAGGTAGAGAGAGAGATACACAGCCAGTCAGGCAGACAGATTGACAGCAGATTGGCTGACAGTCAGACAGGCACACAGATAGACAGACAGAAAGGCAGACCAATAGACTCGCAGACAGTCAGACGCACGGGCAGACAGGCAGACTGGTAGGAAAACAGGCAGACTGACACGCAGACCCACAGACTTACATACATAGGGATACACAGGAAGATAGAGAGATACATATGTCAGGCAGACAGATACCCGGGAATACCTACAGCCTCGCAGACAAACACACCGGCAGAGACAGACCGGGAGACAGACAGACACAGGAAGAGAGAGAGATACACTGACAGGCAGGAATACCTACAGGCTCGCAGACAGACGCACCGGCAGGTGCCAGACTGAAAAAGAGACAGAAAGACAGGCATACAGACGGATATTCAGACAGATAGACATAGAAAGAGAGAGAGAGAGAGAGAGAAAAGAGAGAGAGAGAGTAAAATAGAGAGAGAGGGAGAGAGAGACACAGACCCACAGACTCACAGACATACAGACATATAGGGTGAGAGAGAGCGAGAGACAGATAAAGAGAAACAGATAGGGAGACAGACAGATAGGGAGAGAGAGATACTGACAATATATTCATATATGCAGACAGACACGCAGACCTACAGACTCGCAGACATACAGACACACAAGAAGAGGGAGTGACACACCAACAGTCAGGCAGACAGATAGGCAGGAATACCGCAGACCGCCACACTGGTAGGTACTGACAGGCAGATATACAGACAGACAGACAGACAGACATGCAGGCACAGAGGCAGGCAGACGGACAGACCGTCAGACGCACGGGCAGAGAGAGAGCGGCAGACAAGCAGACAGATAGACAGATACGAAAACAGGCAGGTATGCAGACGGATAGGAAAACAGGCAGACAGACACGCAGACCCACAGACTCGCAGACATACAGACACACAGGAAGGGAGAAAAAGATACACAATCAGACAGACAAACAGATAGGCAGGAATACCTACAGCCTCTCAGACACACAGAGAGAGAGAGAGAGGAAGAGAGAGAGAGAGAGAGAGAGAGAGAGAGAGAGAGAGAGAGAGAGAGAGAGAGAGAGAGAGAGAGAGAGAGAGAGAGAGAGAGAGAGAGAGAGAGAGAGAGAGAGAGAGAGAGAGAGAGAGAGAGAGAGAGAGACCTATTGACTCGCAGACATATAGACACACAGGAAGAGAGAGAGATACACAGACGGACAGATATGTAGACAGAGAGACAGGCAGACCGGCAGACAGACAGACAGACAGACATTTACTCAGATAAACAGACAGAAAGTTACACAGACAGACCGCCAAAAAAAAACGGACAAATAGGAAGTTAGGCAGACGGTCACTCAGACTTACATACCCGCAGACCAACAGACACACAGGAAGGGAGAGGGATACACAGACAGTCAGATAGACAGGAATACCTACAGCCTCGCAGACAGACACACCGGCAGAGACTCACAGGGAGATATACAGAAAGACAGACAGACATGCAGACAGAGATACAGGCAGACGGGCAGTGAGCAGAGATGCACACAGGTAGACGGACAGAAAGTCAGACCAATAGACTCGCAGACAGTCAGATGCAAGGTCACAGAGAGAGAGAGAGGCAAACAGGCAGACCGACCGGCAGACAGACAGACAGATAGGAAGATAGGCAAACGGACACACATACCCACAGACTCGCAGACATACGGACACACAGGAAGAGAGAGATATACACAGACAGTCAGGCAAAGAGATAGACAGGAATACCTATAGCCTCGCAGACAGACACGCCGGCAGAGACAGATAGGCAGATATACAGACAGACAGACATGCAGACAGGGAGACAGGCAGACGGGCAGAAAGGCACACAGATAGACAGACAGAAAGTCAGACCAATAGACTCGCAGACAGTCAGACGCACAGGCAGAAAGAGAGAGAGAGGCAGACAGGCAGACAGACAAGTAGACAGACAGGCAAACCGACCGGCAGACAGAAAGCCAGATAGGAAGATAGGCAGACGGACACACATACCTTAAGACTCGCAGACGTACAGACACACAGGAAGAGAGAGAGATAAACAGACAATCAGGCAATTAAATAGAAAGGAATACCTACAGACTCGCAGACAGACACACCGGCAGAGACGATCAGGCAGATATACAGACAGACAGACATGGAGACAGAGACAGGCTGACATACAGAGAGGCACACAGGTAGACAGACAGAAAATCAGACCTGTAGACTCGCAGACTGTTCACACAAGAATTGTATCCGGCAGTCGCCATCCAACCGCTATGTAACTCCGGAAACAGTACATGGAACATGAAATTCACCTCACTTACACTAATACATTGTAATGTACTCTGAAAATATAGAACAGATGAAAAATAACCTTCAAGCGAACAAAACGTGTTTTTTTCAAACCTTATTAAGAAAATTGTGCAGAGCAGAAACGCTCCCACAACGATACTTCATTTCGTAAAGTTTCACCTGGAAGCCCTGCGGACGCCCTACTACATCATTTGGTCCTTCGAGCCAGATACTTCTTCAACATCTAGCATATCCAGTTCGCACCAGCAAGCATTGGTGGATCTGCATCATAAGTTCCAGGACCTCTAGCTTCCAGCGAGAGGTCATCCTGCAGGTGATGCCAAATCTCCAGTATCGAACTCCAACGAAGCTCGTCAGCGAGAAACTGAATGAGCCCTTCAACAACGTTCGATTGGCAGACGATCGCTGGTTCCAGCCGGAAATCTCCAATCTGGTGTTGGGCTCGGATATCTACCCCGATTTAATTCTCCAAGGCGTCCTGCCGAGCCATGGCGGCGCACCACTGGCCCAAAACATGGTCTTCGGGTGGATACTGTCCGGCTCCTGCGCTAACCAGTAGGAACAGAGCCACTTCCCTCTCCCTTTTTCTTTTTGCAATACTGCAAGGCGGGCGTCAAGTTCACACAAGAAGTATATCCGGCAGTCGCCATCCAACCGCTATGTAACTCCGGAACTAGTACATGGAACATGAAATTCACCTCACTTACACTAATACATTATAATGTACTCTGAAAATATAGAACAGATGAAAAATAACCTTGAAGCGAACAAAACGTGTTTTTTTGAAACCTTATTAAGAAAATTGTGCAGAGCAGAAACGCTCCCCCAACGATACTTCATTTCGTAAAGTTTCACCTGGAAGCCCTGCGGACGCCCTACTACATCACAGACAGTCAGACAGACATATAGATAGGAAGATAGGCAGACGGACACACATACCCACAGACTAGCAGTTATTCAGACACACAGGAAAAGAGAGAGATACACCGAAGGTCAGGCAAACAGATAGACAGGAATACCTACAGCCTCGCAAACAGACACACCGGCAGAGACTCACAGGGAGATATACAGACAGACAGACATGCAGACAGAGAGACAGGCAGACGAGCAGGCAGACAGGAAGGCACACAGATAGACAGACAGAAAGTCAGGCCAAAAGACTCGCAGACAGTCAGACGCACAGGCAGAAAGAGAGAGAGAGGCAGACAGGCAGACAGACAGGTATACAGATAGACAGACAAAAAGGTAGACTCGCAGACAGGCAGACCGGCAGACAGTCAGACGCATGGGCAGAGAGAGAGACAGACAGGCAGACAGACAGGCAGATCGACCGGCAAACAGACGGACAGATAGGAAAACAGATACACAGACAGTCAGGCAGACAGGAAAACCTACAGCCTCGCAGACAGACACAACGGCAGAGACAGACAGGCAGACTTAAAGACAGACACACCGGCAGAGACTCACAGGGAGATATACAGACAGACAGACATGCAGACAGAGAGACAGGCAGACGGGCAGGCAGACAGGAAGGCACACAGATAGACAGACAGAAAGTCAGGCCAAAAGACTCGCAGACAGTCAGACGCACAGGCAGAAAGAGAGAGAGAGGCAGACAGGCAGACAGACAGGTATACAGATAGACAGACAAAAAGGTAGACAGGCAGACCGGCAGACAGTCAGACGCATGGGCAGAGAGAGAGACAGACAGGCAGACAGACAGGCAGATCGACCGGCAAACAGACAGACAGATAGGAAAACAGATACACAGACAGTCAGGCAGACAGGAAAACCTACAGCCTCGCAGACAGACACAACGGCAGAGACAGACAGGCAGACTTGAAGACAGACAGATATGCAGACAGAGGGACAGGCAGAAGGGCAGACAGACAGACAGGCACACAGATAGACAGGTAGAGATGCAGGCCAATAGACTCGCAGACAGTCAGACGCACGGGCACAGAGAGAGAGAGGCAGACAGACAGGCACACCGACCGGCAGATAGACAGACAGATAGGAGGATAGGCAGACGGACACACATACCCCCAGACTCGCAGACAGTCAGACGCACGGGCAGAGAGAGAGAGAGAGAGAGAGACAGACACGGAGACAGACAGGCAGACCGACCGGCAGACAGACAGACAGACACGCAGACATACAGACACACAGGAAGAGAGAGAGATACACAGACGGACAGATATGTAGACAGAGAGACAGGCAGACCGGCAGACAGACAGACAGACAGACATTTACTCAGATAAACAGACAGAAAGTTACACAGACAGACCGCCAAAAAAAAACGGACAAATAGGAAGTTAGGCAGACGGTCACTCAGACTTACATACCCGCAGACCAACAGACACACAGGAAGGGAGAGGGATACACAGACAGTCAGATAGACAGGAATATCTACAGCCTCGCAGACAGACACACCGAAAAAAACAACCACGCTGATATACAGACAGACAGGCATGCAGACAGAGAGACAGGCAGACGGCAGACAGATAAACAGGCACACAGATAGACAGACAGAAAGGCAGACCAATAGACCCGCAGACAGTCAGATGCACGGGCAGAGAGAGAGGCAGACAAGCAGACAGAGAGCTGGACCGACCGGCAGACAGATAGAAAAACAGGAAGACGGTCACACAGACTTAAAGACTCGCAGACATAGAGACAGGCAGGCAGACAGCTAGACAGGAATACCTACAGCCTCGCAGACAGCCACACCGGCAGAGACACAAAGGAAAAGAGAAAAACAGGCAGACAGGAATACATACAGCCCCGCAGACAGAAACACCGGCTGAGACAAACAGGTACAGACAGATAGGTATACAGTTAGTCGGACTGAAAAATAGACAGACAGAACAACATATACGCAGACAGACCGCAGACTGACGGAAAATTAGGAATCAGACAGACAGACGGGCAGAGAGAGAGAGACAGACAGGCAGACAAACAGGCAGACTGACCGGCAGACAGACAGACAGATAGGTAGATATGCAGACAGACACGCAGACCCACAGACTCGCAGACATACAGACAAACAGGAAGAGAGAGAGACACGCAGACAGTCAGGCAGAGAGCGAGAGAGAGAGAGAGAGAGAGAAATAATTAGGAAAACAGACATACGGACAGGCAGAGAGAGAGACAGACAAGCAGAAACACAGGCAGACAAAGAGGCAGGCGTACAGATAGACAGACAGAAGCGTAGACAAATAGGCAGAAAGGCAGACCGATTGACTCGCTGACAGTCAGACGCACGGGCTGAGACAGACACAGACAGGCAGACAGACAGGCAGGCCGACCGGCAGACAGACAGACAGGTGAAAAAAAAAAGACACAGGCTCGTAAACATACAGACACACATGAAGAGAGAGACACAGGCAGTCAGGCAGACAGATAGACATGAATACCTACAGGCTCGCAGACAGACACACCGGCATAGACAGACTGCCAGACGTACAGACAGATGGGCATACAGTTAGTCTGACTGAAAAAAAAACGGATAGAACAACATATACGCAGACAGATCGACAGAGAGGCTGACAGGATGATTAGCAGTCAGACAGAGAGACAGGCATGCGTAGAGATAGATATACAGGAAGATAGACTTACAGACCCGCAGACTGACGGCAAATAAGGAAAACAGACAGACAGACGGGCAGAGAGAGAGAGAGACAGACAGACAGACAGTCAGATAGGAAAACAGGCAGACAGACACGCAGACATATTTGCAGACATAAAGACACACAGGAAAAGAGAAAAACAGGCAGACAGATAGACAGGAATACATACAGCCTCGCAGACAGACAGGCAGACATACAGACAGATGGGCATACAGTTAGTCAGACTGAAAAAAAACAGACAGAACAACATATACGCAGACAGACCGACAGAGAGGCTGACAGGATGATAAGCAGTCAGACAAGCATTCAGAGAGACAGACATGCGTAGAGATTGACAGACAGGATGACAGACTTACAGACCCGCAGATTTACGGAAAATTAGGAAAACAGAAAGGCAGACGGGCAGTTTGAGAGACAGACAGGCAGACAAATAGGCAGACTGACCGGCAGACAGACAGACAGATAGGTAGATATGCAGACAGACACGCAGACCCACAGACTCGCAAACATACAGACACACAGCAAGAGAGACAAAGAGAGATACCCAGACAGGCAGGCAGACAGAAATGAATACCTACATGCTCGCAGACAGGCATACCGGCAGAAACAGACTGGCTGCCATACCGACAGATAGGCATAAAGTTAGTCAGACTGAAAAGAGACAGACAGAACAACATATTCGCAGACAGACCGACAGAGAGGCTGACAGGATGATAGGCAGTCTGACAGAGAGACAGGCATGCGTAGAGATAGATAGACAGGCAGGCAGACATGCAGACAGACCGACAGACAGGCTGACAGGATGACAGGCATTCAGACTGGCAGACAGAGAGACAGACATGCGTAGAGATTGACAGTCAGGATGACAGACTTACAGACCCGCAGACTGACGGAAAATTAGGAAAACAAACAAACAGGCGGGTAGAGAGAGAGAGACAGACAGGCAGACAAACAGGTAAACAGACCGGCAGACAGACAGACAGATAGGTAGATAGGCAGACAGACACGCAGACACACAGGCTCGCAGACATACAGATACACAGGAAGAGAGAGACACACAGGCAGACAGGCACAGAGATAGACATGAATACCCACAGGCTCGCAGACAGACACACCGGTAGAGACACACAGGCAGATATGCAGGCAGACAGACATGCAGACAGTGAGACAGCCCAACGTGCAGAAAGACAGACAGGCACGCAAAATGAGAGACCCAGACAGGCAGGCAGACAGACAGGAATACCGACAGCCTCGCAGACAGACTTACTGGCAGACAGACAGACAGATAGGAAAACAGATACTCAAACAGTCAGGCAAACAGATAGACAGGAATACCTACAGCCTCGCAGACAGACACACTGGCAGATAGACAGACAGATAGGAAAACAAATACACAGACAGTCAGGCAAACAGATATGACAGGAATACCTACAGTATCGCAGACAGGTACACCGGCAGAAACACACAGGGAGATATACAGACAGACAGACAGACATGCAGACAGAGAGACAGGCAGACGGACAGACAGACAGATAGGCAGACAGATAGACAGACTGACAGACAGATAGAAAGATATTGGCAGACGGACACACAGACCCACAGACTCGCAGACAAACAGGACAGAGATGAGAGAGAGAGAGATACACAGACAACTCAGGCAGGCAGATAGATAGGAATACCTACAGCCTCGCAGACAGACACACCGGCAGAGACAGACAGACTGATATACAGACCTATAGAATCGTAGACAGACAGTCACACAGCAGAGAGAGAGAAAGTTAGGCAGACAGACAGACAGACACATAGGAAAACAAATACACGGTCTGCCTGACTAGACAGAAAGACAAGAAAACCTACAGCCTCGCTGACAGACACACCGGCAGATACAGATAGACAGACATGCCGACAAAAAGACGCCCGTCAGGCGGGCAGACAGACAGACAGGCACACAGATAGACAGACAGACAGAAAGGCAGACAGGCAGACCGGCAGACAGTCAGACGCCCAGGCAGAGCGAGAGAGAGACAGACAGGCAAGCAGACCGACCGGCAGATAGGAAACAGGCAGATGGACACACAGATTCGCAGACATACAGGCACACAGGACGAGAGAGAGAGTGATACACAGACAGTCAGGCAAACAGATAGACCTACAGCCTCGCAGACAGCCAAACCGGCAGAGACAGACAGGCAGACTATAAAGACAGACAGACATACATGCAGACAGAGAGACAGGCAGACGGGCAGACAGATAAGAGGCACACAGATAGTCAGACAGAAAGGCAGGCCAATAGACACGCA
>NW_026998874.1:0-1008 GCF_035044405.1 Drosophila montana | reverse complement strand
GTGTCCGTCTGCCTATTTTCCTATCTGTCTGTCTGTCTGCCGGTCTGTCTGCCTGTCTGTCTACCTGTCTGTCTGCCTGTCTGTCTCTCTTTCTCTGCCCGTGCATCTGACTGTCTGCGAGTCTTTTGGTCTGCCTTTCTGTCTATCTACCTGTGGTCCTATCTGTGTGTTTGCCCGTTTGCATGTCTCTCTGTCTGCATGTCTGTCTGTCTGTATATCTGCCTGTTTGTCTCTGCCGGTGTGTGTGTCATCGAGGCTGTTGATATTCCTATCTATCTGTCAGTCTGCCTTGCTGTCTGCCTGTGTGTCTCTTTCTCTGCCCGTGCGTCTGACTGTCTGCGAGTCTATTGGCATGCCTTTCTGTCTGTCTATCTGTGTGCCTGTCTGCCCGTCTGCCTGTCTCTCTGTCTGCATTTTGTCTGTCTGTAAGTCTGCCTGTCTGTCTCTGCCGGAGAGTCTGTCTGCGAGGATGTAGGTATTCCTGCATATCTGTCTGGCTGCCTGTCTGTGTATCTTTCTCTCTCTTCCTGAATGTCTGTATGTTTGCGAAGCTGTGGGTCTAAGTGTCTGTCTGCCTGTTTTAATATCTGTCTATCTTTCTGCCGGTCTGTCTGTCTGCCCTTCTGCCTGTCTGTAAGTCTGCCTGTCTGTCTCTGCCGGTGTGTCTGTCTGCGAGGCTGTAGGTTTTCCGGTCTATCTGTCAGCCTGACTGTCTGTGTATCTGTTTTCCTATCTGTCTGTCTATCTCCCGGTCGGTCTGCCTGTCAGTCTGCCTTGCTGTCTGCCTGTGTGTCTCTTTCTCTGCCCGTGCGTCTGACTGTCTGCGAGTCTATTGGCATGCCTTTCTGTCTGTCTATCTGTGTGCCTGTCTGCCCGTCTGCCTGTCTCTCTGTCTGCATTTTGTCTGTCTGTAAGTCTGCCTGTCTGTCTCTGCCGGTGAGTCTGTCTGCGAGGATGTAGGTATTCCTGTCATATCTGTCTGGCTGCCTGTCTGTGTATCTTTCTCTC